>NC_048600.1:104443442-104635602 GCF_003668045.3 Cricetulus griseus
AAGTTAACCACAAACATAAGGAATTGTAGTCTACTCTGTCCAGATTGTTGCAGCAAAATCCAAATACATTTTGCTCAATTTATAATACAGATTTTACAGTTTTTGACTGTATGGCAAATGAAACACTAATTCAAAATTTCACTTTCTAATTTTCTATTGCTACTCAAAATGTAGTTGATTTTTCTATAACTATCTTGTACAGAGCAACCTTGATACATTTTGGTAGTCCCAGTAGCTTTTCATTGGACTTTTACCATATTTTACTAAGACAATAATTGTCTGCAAGATTTTATTTTTCATGTTTTCTAATTTATGTACCTGCTTCTTCTTCCTGGCAAAATCTACAGTGTGAATTTGAATAGAAAATATGCCATTATAACATCTAAATGTGATGAAGAAGAAATGTTCATTGTTCACCATTGAGTATGATTTTGCCTGTAAGGTTTGCTATACATCTTTTACCATATAAAAAAAATTGTCTTCTGTCCCTAGTTCACAAAGATGCTTCTTACTGAGAAGATTTTACATTTGGAGAATTTACATTTTTTTCATTTACTAATCTAATCTTATTTCCCTCTCATACTCTCTGTCATTCTATTTCCCTTTAGTCATTCATACAATGATTCTATTGAATGACTTTCAAATATTGATCCAGGCTTTTATATACATATTACACTAAATATGATCCTGATTTTTCCACTTCTCTTTATTGTTTAATTCAAATTCATGTAAAGTCTTTAATCAATATCTGTGGTCTAGTTGCTTTTGTTTTTGTTCTGATGTGTATTTCTCTGATACCAATTTATGTAATTTTGTGCAAGTGGCATTGTATTCTTTTGGATATTTGCTAGAATTTGTTAAAGATACGTGCTAGGCCTGAGGTTTTCTTACAATTTCTGAAAAATGAATTCAGCTTTTATGTTGGATATAGAATTACTCAAAATATCTATTCCTTTCCAATTGAGCTTCAACAATTTGTATCTTTTGAGGACTGTATCAGTTTTACCTCTATTGCTTCGATTTTTTTAGCATGTAGAACTTCATTGTATTTCCTTAACACACATGCAAGCCGGGTACTCACAGAGGCCAGGAGAGGGCATCTGAATATCTGGAGCTAGAGTTATAGACATTGGTAAGGCATCATAATAGGTCCTCAGAATCAAACCTGATTCCTGTGGAAGAGTTGCAAGTGTTCTTAAACCATTAAGCCATCTCTCTAGCCCTTCCTCATTGTAAGATTCATTTGTAAGGATTTCACCTGTTCTTGGCTGATTTTGTAAAATTTATTTCTATTGTTCTTTCTTTTCTCTCTTGATCAATCTTGTGTGACTTTTCCTGGGGAGATATTAAGAAATGTCTAGCTGGGTGGTGATGGCACACTCCTTAAGAGACAGAGATAGGTGTATCTCTATAGTTTGAGGCCAGGACTGGTTACAAAGCAAGTCCCAGGAGAGCCAGAGAAACCTTGTCTCAAAAAATAACAACAACAGCAAACAAAAAACAAAAACAAATACACAAACAAATACACAAACAGACAAAATAACAAAAAAGAGAAATGTCTATTCGCCCAAGGCAAAGAAACTACTAAAACATCAAAGAAATAATTCTGTCCACATCCATCTTAGCTAGCTAATGAATTTATTATGATTGCTCATATGGGCATGGATTACTCTAGTCAGCAAGTCCTTTAAGAAGTCCTAGGTGATACTAATGGGCAGCAATTCCACTAATGAATTCCATCCAGTTCATGAACAACTCAAGAAGAATCTTTTGTGAGATTTACAGGCAGCTATATAACTATGGATTTCCACACGAGTCAATGCACAACACCAGAACTGATGCAACCCAAAGTCACTGTGTGTAACAGTAGAGAACAACTATACTGCACTGTGATTAGCCTTTTCATGTTTTATCATTATTGATTCAAATTTTGATCTTTGCAAAGCAGTAGTTGTGTTATTTCATTGATTTCCTCCTTAAGGTCATCTGTTTGGTGTGTGTATGTGTTTTTTTTTATTTCCTTCAGGGTAGAGTGGAAAGCAGTCCTCCACAAAAGTAGAGTTTCTTATATTAAGGGAAAGGGCAGGGTTTTAATATCTGGAGGCCAATGGTTGAACCTCATCCTAAAGTATCCACCTTTTCTCCTGTCAGCAAGTATGTCTTTAGGTTTTTTTTTTTTTTTTTTGAGATAGGATTTCTCTGTGGCTTTGGAGGCTGTCTTGGAACTTGCTCTTGTAGACCACACTGGTCTTGAACTCACAGAGATCCACCTGCCTCTGCCTCCCGAGTGCTGGGATTAAAGGCGTGCATAATTTTTTACTCTCATTCATATATGCATCTTTTAAAACTTCCTGCTTTGCAGCAGTCTGTTATTAGAGGGAGGGTGCATTAATTTGGGGTTGGTCAGTGTTATTGCTATGGTTCTCTCCATCTACCACCTGTTTAATTCTCCTAGTCTTTTCTTATATTTTGTGATGGCCAATGTTTCATGACAATGTGATCAGACCAGTGGATGTCCAAATAGCTAATATAATAGGACATGTGAATATTTCACAAGACATTAGCAGTTGAATTATTTAACTGGGCAAAAACAACCACCATTGTGTAGATGGGTATCAGTCTGTCTGTTAAGAGCCTAGATAAAATAAAAGATGGACAAAAGGGTGAATTTTCTGTTTGAATTGAGACATTGATTTTCTCTGTCATATGGACATGTGTATTTTTCATATATATACTGAGTGAAAATAGGATTTACTTATCTGAGAGTCAATGTTGACAGTCAACTTGACTGAATATAGCATCAATTAAAAAGAAATGTTTCTGGGCAGGTCTATGAAAGAACTTTCAGGAATAATTAAATGAAAGGAGAAAATCCTCACCCTCAGCAGGTGACACCTTTGGGTAGAACATAGATATAGATATCCAAAGAACAAACAGTTTTGCTTGCTTGCCTGCCTCATTTCTCAGGGGTGAACATGCCCATTTGCATTGCTGTTGCCATTCTTGGTGGACATCAAACTCCAACTACTTTGGGTTTCAAAATGGAACAGATATCAGTGACTGCCCAGGAATCTTTCAGGCCTTCAGCTCCATGTTGGGGCAGTAAAGGTAGCCTTCTTCACAAAGTGAGCAAGTGCTGGGTTCTTAGCCTTTCAAAGGTGTTGATGGCTACTTTAGGATTATCTATCTATCCATGCTAATGATACACACACACACACACACACACACACACACACAGTATTGGCTCTGTTCTATACCATACCTCTATTGCTTCTGTACCACCCTCTAAGCCACTTTCTTAGGCTTTTAGTCTTACTTTTCTGATTCTTCAGCATCAAATTTCAGATCAAGGAACATCTTAACTTTCATAATCTTGTGATATGTTTCTTATTTTAAATCTCTTTCTCTGTCTCTACCTCTATTTGTATGTCTATCTCTCTGTCTCTGTCTCTGTTTTCTTCTCGATTTCTCTTTCCTGTCCTCCCCCCCCCCCCCGTGTGTGTGTGTGTGTGTGTGTGTGTGTGTGTGTGTGTGTTGAGGCAGGATCTTGCTCTATTACCTAGGCTGACCTCAAACTTACTATGTCATGTCGTCCAGACTATCCTCAAATCCATGGCAATTCTCCAGCCATAGCTTCCTGCCCAAGTTCTGGGATTATAGCTATGAAGGCATAAACCATCGTGTCAGCTCCTAATTTTATTTCAAGGATCTGCTCTCCTCATGGACTTGTCTACTAAGCATAAGTCTGACTGACAGAAGGACATCTATGAAGTGACTTCTTATTGCTTCAAGACTTTGGCACATGAAATGAGAACTCATCTTGAGGCAAACTGAAATGTGCAGACAGAATTTCATGAAGGCAAGGTCTCTGGTCCCTCTCCTCCTTGGGATTCTTTTACATCACCTTTCTCCATTCAATCCCCTTGGCTCCCCCCACTCCAATAGCCATTTTACTAATTGTGTGTATCTGTTTCATTCTGATTCCATCCTGTTTGGTTCCAAGCTCTATCACTATTGGTTGAACTATTTTAGCCATGGGGCCTTCTTTGTCATGATGAACTGATGTCTCCTGAAGCAGTGAGTCAAAAATAAATCCCATTCTGGGCTGCCTATTCGATTAGAACATTTATTTGAGGGCTCATTGCATTTAATATAAAGCATCATGTCATATATTGTAAATGCCCAAAGTAAGAAAATTTGAACCTTATTTACATAAGTTTAATGACTATGCCATTTAATTACTGTACTATTACATATGCTCTAGCTCCCAGTGAGCACTCTCCATATTATGTTCACAGTCCCTGTCTGGAGAAAAAAATACATAGAATATGAAATGTCTCCCACAGGCTTATGTGCTAAAATACTTGGTTGCCAGCTGGGATACTTTGTTTACTTTTAATTATTCATTTCATTATTTATTCATGTGCATATATGCATGTACCCATATGTGTACATTCATACTGGTACCTTCAGAAGCCAGGAGTACGTGGGATCCTTTGGACCTGGATGTTCAGGCAGTTGTGAGCCATCCAGTTTGTGTGCTGGAACCCAAACTCTGGACCTCTGAATGAACAGAGAGAGTTCTTTACCTCTGCAACATTTTACCAGCCCCCAAGGATGCTGTTTTAGGGGGTTGTGGAGCTTAGGAAACTATGATTTATTTAACAGAAACAAGTGGGTGTATGGGCCTTGAAACTGGTGTTAACTTCTGGTTCCTGTCAAGCTCTTTTTGCTTTGTGATCTTCCAAGATGTGGAAAGCTGCACCAACTGCTCTATCACTATTGGTTGAACTATTTTAGCCATGGGGCCTTCTTTGTCATGATGAACTGATGTCTCCTGAAGCAGTGAGTCAAAAATAAATCCCATTCTTGTTTGGAGCTTCTATAAGCTACTTTGTCACAAGTTTTAGAACAGAGCAGTAGTGACAAACACTATGATACCAATGTTATCTCAACAAGGATTTAATATTTTCTGTATTTAATAAAGTCCATTTCATCAGGTCAGACTATTTTTCTGAAATGTATATAAAACCACATATAAATACAGACTGGGATTAGTGGCAAATGTAATTTTAAGCATACAAAATCCATTAGCTAAATTTATTCTGTCAAGTATTAAAATAGAAAGCTAATTCCTTAAGATTTTTCCAATTTACTTAAATTATGTCCATTGTTTCTAATATGGTTGTAATAATTTTGACTTTTGTAGCATAATTTCTGGTATTATGTAAAAAGAAGTGACTTTGAACTAGTCTTTCCTCTGCAGTTTTTTTTCTTACCCAAGCAGGACACACCAGGTAGAAATCATTCACAAACCCCATAGTTGTTGTTTGCTGTTCATCAATGGATGTTTCATTAACATACTGAACTTCTTGTCATTCCCTTTTTGCCTCTTAAAAATCATTACCCTTCCCTTAATTCCCACAGTAATGACTAAGTATGCAGGCTCTGGGAATTGGACTGCCTGAGTTATATTCTTCATGTTACTTCTCTAAACTACCTTATCTGAGACAAAGTTTTTAGATTTTCTTTTTTTCTTGGTCATATACTTTATAAAAAATATATTTGTGTAAGTATTAGGTTTGAAACACCTGTAGAGCACTTAGAACCATGCTTGATAATTAGTGAGAAGGAATTAAATCTTAATATTTGGAATGGTTAACTTGGATGGTCAACTCCACACTATCTGGAATCATACAGGAGTCAAGCACCTAGACACACCTGTAATTGGATTGTCTTGATTAATTTAGCCTCTGAGCATGCCCAGGAAGAATGATCCTGAATTAATAGATTAATTTAAGTAGGATGATTTAACTTAAAAGTTGGTGATATCACTCCCTGGGCTTGGATCCTGGTTTGAATTTAAAAAAAAAAGAAAAGAAAAGAAAGAAAGAGCCCATTGCCTATGGAGGGATACTCTCTCAGTCTAGAAACACAGGGAAGGGCCTAGGTCCTTCCCCAAATGATGTGACAGACATTGATGATCCCCCATGGAGTGGGTGGGGGTGAGATGGGGCATTAGTGGGGGGATGGGAGGACAGGAGGGAGTGGGAACTGGGATTGGTATGCAAAATAAGATTTTTTAATTTAAATAAAAACTAATTTGAAAGTGGAGGTGGTGGAGAAATTTAGTTGACTTGGGAACATTTTCCCCCCTCTATCACCTGGCTATGGATGCTATGTGACCAGCTTCCTCATACTCCTGTCACTATGACTTTGCAGCCAAGTAGGACTATACCCCAACATCAGAATAATTTTTTTCTTTTAAGTTGCTTTACTCAGGGTATTTTATTACAACTGCCAGGTAAGTGCCAATTATGACACCCAACATCTGAATCCTTGTTGCATGATGATTACTATTATTACTATTATTTTCATAGCTAAACTCCCATCAAGAAGAGGTGCTAAGGATCCAAGATATTAAATTAATTTCAACTACAGCTAAGCTGTTGAGTTCAGATTTAAGCATATCTCCCTTTCTTTTTTTATTTTTCTGCTCAGACTGCTGTCTGCTCAATGTTAATGGAAAGTTAGATGGGTTTGAGTGATTAAATAACATATTCATTCTACTGGATTTGAAAGACAGATCTGAAAAGGGCCTCCTAGTACTCAGAGGGCAACAGGTGTGGCTTCCAACCTGCAAAACCCAGCTAGCTTCTGATTCTTCTTCCAGTATGGACACCCTTGGCAGATCCTCATGACTGCAGGTGGAGGGAGCACACAGCAGCTGTTTTGACAGCCTGGTGAGGGAGTCTACCACATATGCCAGGACTTGGGGTATAACACAGCCTCTCTGGTTGCCTGTATTCATATCCATCTGTTGCAAGTGGCATTTTGCCCAATCATAATGAAGGAGTCAACCAAAGAAGATTTTACAAAAAAATAACTTTTTTTCTCCTAAGAGTGTGTGACCATCTGCCTGAGGCCTGGAAATACCCTGGTCCTTCAGAGCATGCTAACAAAGTCACACTGAACTCTTAATTCAGAGAAATAAATGTAAGGTTGATTGGATATTTCTAGAACATTTATGGCTTCAATTAATTTTTACATTTCAAAATATTGAGCTGAAAAGAAATGAATACATCCAAGGCAGACTAAGGACTATAGCTATTTGCATGCATTACCTTTCTGAATTTTCACAATGACTTTTAAAGTCCCAAATTAATATCTCCTTTGACAGATACAGTGTCTTCAGCTCAGAGAAATTCATTACTTTGGCTACTGTCATCCCAGTCCTCCTGACTGGTGGGAACTAAGTTTAGAAGACAGAGTCTGAGACCCTTTCAAATGCTTGATTCCCACATCTGTGACATCTTTCCTAACATGCACACACAATCAACTGATACACACACACACACACACACACACACACACACACACACACACACACACACATACACACACACACACACACGTATATATACATATAATATTTTCTCTTTTTCTTCAGTAGCTTTCCTCACAAGCTCAATTTCCCATATGCCCCCAACAGTATTTTAACTTCTGAAAACAAGGCTGAATAAAAATTAGACCCCACTGTAATAGCTTTGGTTACAATGAACAGGAGAAAAGCTTTAGGTGCTTAATTACTCTGAGATGTCTTTTGATATTGTGAATTTTTATCATTAAATTCCTAAACTCTGAATTTTTGTACCCTGAGAAATAAGTTAGGTGTGTGTGTGCATGTGTTTGTGTGTGTAGAAGTAGTAGTACCAGGAGGAGGAGAAGGAGGAGGAAGAAGAGGAAGAGGCATTTTTTTTCAAATAAAAATGGCAGAAAATACAATTACATGGTGTCTCACCTGAAATTTGTTTTAAGCTAGTACAATTTAAAAGTCTCTATTAACAAGTAAGATAAAAGATGTTGACACAGTGGAATTGTCCCTGTCCCTCATGGGAACCACCGGCCCCTGGGGGCTATTTGTTTTTAAATTAGCTGAAGCTGAAGCTTCAAAGTCCCTTTCTTCAAATACACTGGTTTTGATTCATTTGCTGAATAGCTGTGTGTTTGACAGCTCAGACATAGAGTGTTTCCCACACTGCAGAAAGGTCTACTGGGACTCTCTACCTGTGAACTGTTGGGGTGCACATACTTCATATAGCAGCAGCACATCACTTTCCTGTTGGAATAGTGATTCATTCACTGGAGTGCAAAAGTAAAGATGCAACTTAACTCAGGGTGCCTTAAACCATTTTCAGGGGTGATACTGTTCCATCCTTGAGGTACAAAGGAAGAATAAACATAAACTGGTATTAGAGGTTGGTCTCCTCCCATACTCAATAAATCCAACGTGATAATTAAAATGTTATATGTCACCATGAATTGCTTGATTGATTTCATAGCATATCCATTTCTTATGAGAGAAACAAACCAACAGTAATAGATGAAATCCAGCAGGCTACCATGCAAAATGCCTTGAAAATCTTTTTGTTTGTTTAGAGACAGACTTTTATGTATCCTAGTTTCACCTGGAATATTCTGTGCAGTGAAGCTGGTTTTGAACTCCTTGTATCCCTGCCTCTACTTTCTGGTGTTCATATTACAGGTTTGTCACTATGCCTGTTTTGTGTGGTGCTCAGGGTCTCATCTGGGGATTTGCACATGCTAGACAACCACTATGTTGACTAAACTACACCACCAGCTCTCCATCTACATGAGAAGTAGTGATTATAACTGTATAATTATTTTTAGATGACTTTCTATACCCACACTTGTCCCTAAAAAATCTTAATATCAGAATCCAATGTATTAAACCCAATAGCCATCCCACTCTGCTTTGGCAAGAGATCATGTCTTTTAACAATTCATGTTGGATTGTTAATGAGTCTCATTCCAGTCTTGTCCATTTTCCTCTAGCTTTCTTGACAAAGAAGATAAGTTAATAGTACTATCGAATCTCTTCAGCCTTGGAGAAATGAGAAGACAGAAATACAACTAACAGTGGAGTTAAAATGTCAACAATAGACATGAACTCAGGGCTTTCCATTTAGCCCTTCCAACTTGATGGGTGGGGCTATAGCCAACTTGAGAAGAAGATGCTGTTGACAGGGTATTCTGAATTCCTTTGCCTGTAATTTATCCCCGGGGATCTCCTTTTTACCACACATTTCTTCATGCTGTTGTTGACAATTAGGCAACAGCTGCTTTAGGCACCAAGGAAGAAGATGCTGAAGCCTGTTAGCCATACTCAGAATGGTACATTAGCATCTTAATCATGCAAAACTCAGCAGAAAGGGGTGTCTGATGCACAGTCAAATTTTAGGTTGATATTTTCAAGGATGATTTCTCTTAAATTTATTCCAGAGATTGGTTGGACACTTGAAATATAAATTTTCTTGGGAGCACTGTATCTACTAAAGAAGCTGAAATTTAAAGTAGTCTAGCTCCAAGAATGTAAGCTGTGAGGGCTTCAAATGAAATGGCTGCTTTATCTATTACTGTTAAATAAAGTTTCTCACATCTAAATAAGCATCATCTGAAGAGCCCAAGGACGACTTGTGGTCCTCAGAGATGATTGAACTGCATTCCTCAATAATCCTTCGGGGCCTCTCCCACATTCTACACACTTTTACAGGGCTATGGAGCTTGCAAATCTTCTGGTCTATGCTTTCACAATTCTGGAAAACTACTTCAGTTATTCAAACACCCTCTTCTAACACAAAAAGCAAAGCCTGTACTATGGTGCTCTGAGCTATTTAATTTTTTTCTCCCTACATGGCAGTATGGAGCAGAAGGTTATAAGGTCCAGCTTATATTTAGACAACATGGCTCTGGTGTGGATATCTGGCATGAGTCAAGATGGCTATCACTGTCCTTGGAAGAGGAGTATTATGAGTCAGCACAAAATGGCTGACACAGAATGGCCAAGGAATCCAAACCATACACTGTTGTAATATGTTATATAACTACACCTGGCATAATGCTACTCTTGTGTGATTCTATATAAATGGCCTTGAGGTCACAGAGAAGTGCCATTCCTTTTACCTGCCTGCTTGTGTTTATGTGCACCTAGGTCTGGGTGGAATGGAAGGACCAAGGGAATATTCCTCTTCCGGCTTAATTCCCTTATGGTGTTTCCTAAAGTGACTGTCATTTATTTTGAAAAAGAAAAGTGCCATTTTAAAGCAGTCAATATGAAGAGGGGGAGAAGGAAGGGAGAGAGAGAGAGAGAGAGAGAGAGAGAGAGAGAGAGAGAGAGAGAGGAGGGAGGGACAGGGAGGGAGAGAGGGAAAGTGAAATAATTGAATGAATTCATTGCCATAAATGTGTACTTCACTGAGATTTGAAACACAAACTGAATATGAAGTATTCAAATCCAGTCTCTCTTCATGTGAGAAAAGCTTGGAATGGGGAGTCCCTCCACACTCTGTTATAACTGCAAACTGTCTACAGATTTGAATAAAAACTCATTATTACCACAGCCTTGAGCTCACTCTAACTTGAGTAGGAATGATTAACCACCAATGAAACAATATCTGGTTATGAAAGCAATGCTGGGGAGCTACATGAATAACTCAAAAGCCAGGCAGGACCAGCATCACAATCAGTTGCAAGGGTGATTTACTCTTTCTGAAAAATGCTCTAACTGCATTAATCTTTACTTGGAACTGAATCACTGCAGAAAGTGACACAAGATATAAGTAGCTTCAATCAGACAAAGGAACAGAGTTCTGTCAGACAACTTCCAGAGGCTACAATGAATCACCCTGCTACTTATTTTGAGCAGCCCCACAAATACAGGAGGAAGGTAAGAGGCGATTCAGTGCCTTGGTAGTAAGACTTGGGATGGCTCAAATGTGACTTTCCTTCCTCCCATCCTCCCTTCCTCCCTTCCTCCCTTCCTTCCTTCCTTCCTTCCTTCCTTCCTTTCTTCCTTCCTTTCTCTCTCTGTGGTGATATTTTGTTTATGATCTAACAAAACTTGTCTGAAGATGGATCAGAGGACAGAGCTAGGCACACTAGTTAGGTAGCCATAGAGGCCAGGCAGTGGTTGTATACATCTCTAATCTCAGCACCCAGTAGACAGGGGCAGGCAGATCACATGCCTGTGGCTTTACAGATTTTCAAAGGGAGAAATGATAGGGAATGAGTCTTAATAAAGCTTAAATCATGTGTCCCATTTTTTCTTTCAACAGTAGTCTTGCTCAGTCCTTTCTGTATGACTAGAGGTCAGAAAGCGCTACCTAAGTGGTTAGAATTAACTCCATACCTAAATACAGCATATATTATGAAATTAATTATATTAGGAATAAAAGGAAATCTATTGTGCAGAAACATAAAGTACTTAACTTGTGTGTCTTTTGTTCTGAGGAGAGCTACAGTAGCCAGAGAAGCTGCTAAACCAGGAAGAAGTTCTGCTCTAGTTAGAGAATTCCCATCTTCCAAGCTATCAATGTTCCCTTTTTCAGGATAGACATGAAGAAATGACCTTGGCACTGCAGAAGCACATAAATCACTTGGCACTTAGCAATGTGGACATATGGGACTTCCTATTTACAGTATTTTCTGGAATAGCCAGTTGGCTTGATCTGTGTGAGATACTGTCAAAGACATTGGTGACTCAATCCAGGATAATTTAAACTTAAAGGCTTCCCTTCACTTGGTTGATAGAAGATACCCCATTTTCTCCAAAAGATGATCTCTAAGTTACCTAGAAAATTGTTTGGGAAATTTGACTCCTTGGATAACACTCTTTTGAGACAGATGACATATTTATCTCAATAATATGTTTGAGAAACAAGTAGTAGTGGTTTTAACCTTACTATAGCCTGTTTTTCCTTTCTTATGGCAAGAGAGATTATCTCTCCAAAAGACATTATTAAGACAGTATATTTTATGATAGACTTACTAGTTATTGCTTATCTGACATTGTGGTGATATATTAGTTATGATTGATTAAAGGTTGCCTGAGGATTCAGAAAAGCAAAGTCTGCCTCAGGCTGAAGATAAGGAAAACAAAGCATCCAAGCTACTATAGAGGTCTTACCTCTAACAGGGTTAGGGTGTTCCTATTCTCAACATGACTGGAGAATGAATGCCTGATACTGAGTTCTTGCATCTGTCTTGTATACCTCTCCAATGCTGGGATAAAAGGTGTGTGATGTCAGATGCTGACATCATCTTTGTGTGAGCTGTTGGGGGCAGGATTTGAGGTTTCCTATGCTCAGGACAGTATCATAGTTGACTTCCTGTTGCCTGTAACATGTAGGACTCTCATGTCTGCCTGCATACCATCAAGCTCCCAACATAATGATAATGGACAGAACCTCTGGAAACATAAGTGAGTCATCCAAATTAACTGTTTTCCTTATAAGAAAATGTCAATATGATAAAAGCAATATATAGCAAACCAACAGCCAACACCAAACTAAATGGAGAGAAACACAAAGTTTTTAAAATTCTTTTAAAATCAGGAACAAGACAAGGTTGTCCACTCTCTCCATATCTCTTCAATATTGTACTTGAAGTCCTAGCTAAAGCAATAAGACAACAAAAGGAGATCAAGGGGATACAAATTGGAAAGGAAGAAGTCAAACTTTCACTATTTGCAGATGATATGATAGTTTATATAAGTGACCTGTAAAACTCTACCAGGGAACACCTACAGCTGCTAAACACCTTCAGCAAAGTAGCAGGATACAAAATTAACTCAAAAAAATCAGTAGCCCTACTATATACACATTATAAACAGAATGAGGAAGAAATCAGAAAAACATCACCCTTCACAATATCCAGAAGCAACATAAAATATCTTGGGGTAATGCTAACCAAAAAAGTGAAAGACCTATACAGCAAGAACTTTAAGTCTTTAAAGAAAGAAATTAAAGACGATACCAGAAAATGGAAAGCTCTCCCATGCTCTTGGATAGGTAGAATCAACATAGTAAAAATGGTAATCTTGCCAAAAGCAATCTATAGATTCAACACAATCCTCATCAAAATCCCAACACAGTTCTTCACAGACCTTGAAAGAACAATAATCAACTTTATATGGAAAAACAAAAACCCAGGATAGCCAAAACAACTCTGTTCACTCTCTCCATATCTCTTCAATATTGTATTTGAAGTCTAGGAACCTCGGGAGGCAGCATTTATCCCTGACTTCAAGCTCTATTATAGAGAGACAGTCCTGGAAACAGCTTAGTATTGGCACAAAAATAGACACATAGACCAATGGAATTGAGTTGAAAATCATGATATTAACCCACACACCTAATAACACCTGATTTTCGACAAAGATCCTAAATCTATACAATGGAAAAAAGATAGCATTTTCAACAAATGGTGCTGGCACAACTGGATTCAGACATTTAGAGGACTGCACATAGATCCATATCTGTCACCATGCACAAAACTTACGTCCAAATGGATCAAAGATCTCAACATAAATCCAGCCACACTGAACCTTCTAGAAGAGAAAGTGGGAGATACTCTAGAATGTATTGGTACGGGAGACCAATTCCTGAAAATAACACCAGTAGCACAGACATTGAGATCGGCAATTAATAAATGGGATCTCCTGAAACTGAGAAGCTTCTGTAAGGCAAAGGACACAGTGAACAAAACAAAATGACAGCTCACAGAATGGGAAAAGACCTTCACCAACTCCACATCTGTTAGAGGGCTGATTTCTAAAATATACAAGGAACTCAAGAAGCTAGCCACCAAAACACCAATCAATGAAATCAAAAAGTGGAGCACAAAACTAAATCGAGAATTCTCAACAGAAGCATCTAAAATGGCTGTAAGACATTTAAGAAAGTGCTCAAAATCATTAGCCATCAGAGAAATGCAACTCAACACAACTCTGAGATACCATCTTACACTGGCCAGAATGGCTAAAATAAAAAACACCAATGACAAGCTATGTTGGAGAGGATGTAGAAAAAAGGAACACTCCGCCATTGCTGGTAGGAGGGCAAACTTCTAAGACCATTCTTGAAATCAGTATGGCGGTTGCTCAGGAAAATGGGAATCAGTCTACTTCAAGATCCAGCAATTCCTCTCTTGGGCATATACTCAAATATTACATGTTCATACAACAAGGACATATGTTCAACAATGTTCATAGCAGCATTGTTTGTAATAGCCAGAACCTGCAAGCAACCTAGATGCTCTTAACTGAAGAATGGATAGAGAAAATGTGGTACATTTACACAATGGAGTACTACTTAGCAGAAAAAAGCAAGGGAATCTTGAAATTCTCAGGCAAACGGCTGGAACTAGAATAAACCATACTGAGTGAGGTAACCCAGTCACAAAAAGACAAACATGGTATGTACTCACTCATATATGAATTTTAGACATAGAACAAAGGATTACAAGCCTTCAATCCTCTTCACCAAAGGAACAAGGAAACAAGAAGGACTCTAAGAGAAAAATACATGGTCCCCAGAGAATGGGAAGGGCCAGGTTCTCCTAAGCTAATTTGGAACATGAGGGTAGGGGAGAGGGAATTAACAGAATGTGAGGAGGAGAAGAGGTGGTGAGAGGAGGAAATGGAGGAGCAGAAAGTTTGAGTTGGGGGAAGAATAGAGGAGAGCAGGATGAGAAATACCATATTAGAGGGAGCCATTATAAGTCCGAGGAGAGATTTGGCACTAGGGAGATTTCCAGAGATCTACAAGGATGACACCAACTGACAATTTAGGCAATGGCAGAGAGGCTACCCTAAATTGCCTTCCCTATAATGATACTGATGACTACTTTATATGCCATCCTAGAGCCCTCATCCAGTGGCTGATGGAAGCAGAGACAGTTATCCACAGATATACACTGAACTGAACTCTGGAACCCAGTTGCAGAAAGGGAGAAATGAAGATCAAGGGGGTCAGGACCAGGCTGGAATCCCACAGAAACATCTGACCTGAACAAGGTGGAGCACATGGACCCCAGAGTGCTGTCAGAGAGGCCATCACGGGACTGATCCAGACCCCTAAAAGTGGATGTCAATGAGGAGGCCTCTGCACTCTATGGGGCCTCTGGTAGTGGATCAGTATTTTTCCCTGGTGAAAAAAGGGACTTCAAGAGCCCATCCCACATGAAGGAATGCTCTCTTGGCCTGGATACATGGGGGAGGGCCTAGACCCGGCCCAGGATGATGTTGTAGAGTTTGGGGAGCCCCAGTGGAGGGCCATACCCTTCATGTGGAGCAGAGCGGGGAGGGAGGAGCGGGATGGTGGGGGCTTGGGTGGGAAGGGAGGAGAGGGAGAAGGGATTGACATGTGAAATTGTAATTTTGTAAAAATTAAATAAAAAAGAAATTAAAAATGTCTATGCCATGCTATAGTATGGATTTTGAAAGAGCCATAAACCTAGTGTTCATAGAAATTTTTAAGTAGACCAAATATATTGACCCATATGAATAAAAAAAAAAGACTACAAATAATTGAAAAGAGAAAGAAAAGAAAACACGTCATGGTCATCTTGTCTCTTTACATCAGTAGAAACCCTAATTAAGTACAACCCAGACCTGACAACCTGAATTCAGTCCCTAGAACCTACATGGTGGAAAGATGGACGATACTCCCACAGGTTTTCTGATCTTCCCATATGTGCACCTATGCACACATATGTGAACACATGAACACATATGTACAACTCTAAATAATAAATAATTCTAACTTGACCTTTTATAAGGGAAGTAAATCTCCTAGTATGACCTACTGAAGGTTATATTTTGAACATGAAAACCGTATGTGATTAGAATACGTATTTGAGAGGAACATAGACAGGAAATACAAGTTGTAAACAAATTCGTGCCCTAGGATCATATGCTTAACTTCTTGTGGCTAAGACAGGATGAGGAAATTGAACTCTGGCCGAAAACAATTTTTTATTCAAATTTTAATTGTGCATTGAAAATAAAGTGTTATATAATTGTAGGTCTAAACGCATTCTCTGGGCAGTTGGTTTATAATGGTTTATTTTATAAAAATATTTTTTTTCAGAACTGTCAACTACTCCACACGAAACAAAGAAAGACACTATCAGCAGAACATTTTACAATAGAGAGCTTCTTGGAATCTGAAAAACATGGCAGCATAAGTTGTAGAGTCAGAGATAAAGTTCAAAAGGCAGCCTTGGAGGACTAATTAAAATCTTAGAAATTTAACCAAAGTAAAACTTCATGCAAGTTGCTTGCTTGAAGGAAGGCTTGAAGGATTAATTAAGATCTCACAAACTGGGTTAAGCATGACTTCAATTAAGAATGAATGGCGTAGATTACAAGGATGTAGAAAAAGGCAGGGTTGTTGCCTAAGGAGCACTAAGGAAAAGGAGAAACAGGACCATTTACACAAAGAATCTGAAGATCAATTTGAGGATGGATCATCATTTTAGGTAAGGTTATAGGGTTAGTCAACAGTGGTTGGATAAAGTTTTCATAATATAATGTGCATAGGCAGACGTGTGACTGAGGAAGGAGGTCATGAACATACCTAAGGTTGATAACTAATCAGGTACGAGGCTGTTATTATTTTCCAAAACAAATGTTTTGGGAAGCTGGATGGTGGCACATGCCTTTAATCCAAAGGCAGGTGGATCTCTGTGAGTTGGAGGCCAGTCTGGTCTACATAGCTGGTTCCAGGACAGTCAAGACTACACAAAAAATAAAGCCCACCTCAAAAAAAGGTAAGAAAGAAACAGAAAGGAACGAAAGAGAGAAAGAAGGAAGGAAGGAAGGAAGGAAGGAAGGAAGGAAGGAAGGAAGGAAGGAAGGAAGGAAGGAAGGAAAGAAAGTTGTGGGAGACACACATTAGCCATTGTATCTATCTGCTGATCTCAGGAAGGGTACCTAGTGACTTTCATATGAAAGTTAAGGAAATAGTTTTAAGTATCAAATTCTGAATTGGTGAAGGGTGATGGTTAATTTATGTCAATTTTGTTGTCAGTAGTAAACAGTTATCAGGGTGTTTCTGTGAGAATGTTTCTTATCCAACCAGTCCTACAACCCTTCAGTCACAAATAAACTCACAGAAGCTTATATTAATTAATAACTGTTTGGCCTGTTGCTCAGGCTTATTATCAACAAATTCTTACAACTTAAATTAACCCATAATTCTTATCTATGTTTCACCACTTTGCTTGGTACCTTTTCTTAGTAAGGCAATCTCATCTTGCTTCCTCTGTTTCTGACTGGCAACTGTATCTCTGTTTTTCCTCTTTCCAGAATTCTCCTAGTATGGCAGCCCTGCTTATACTTCCTGCCTGGCTACTGGCCAATCAGCATTTTATTAAGCCAATATGAGTGATAAATCTTTACAGTCTATAAGAGCATTATCCCACAGCAAGAATGTTTTTGTATTTCATTAGCATTTAATTTACTACATAACTGAAAAGAACAAAACATCCACCTGCCTCCTGTGACTATGCAGAGGACTTCCTTTTTTGAACTTGATGTACAGTTCTGTAGAAGATGTGGCCTTCAGCTCAAACTAGAAACTTAGGTCTTGTGGATCTCCAGCCTACTACCTGCCCTCAGGATTTTGGATTTGGTCATCTCCATAACTGTATGAGCCAATATCTTAGCTGTATTTCTCTATTTGATTGCTCCAGAGAGGCCTGACTATTTTAAGAAATAACCCGTAATGATAGATCTTTCTGCCTGCCGCCTGAGCCCTGCTGCCACATGGCAGGCCAAAAATAACACACAGAGTCTTATATTATTTACAATTCTGTTGGCCAATGACTAGGATTTCTTATCTGCTAACTCACTATTAATTATTAACCAAAATCATTAAACTATATATTTTATAAACTTACCTTATTGAGGACGCCGGAGGCAAGTGTCCTGTCTTCCCAGGCTCACATGGTGACTCCTTCTCTTACTACATTTCCCAGAATTCTCCTCAACTCCCAGTCCCGCCTAACTTGCTCCCCTATTGGCCAACAGTGCTTTATTTATCAACCAATAAGACAAACGTATATGGAGAAAGACCTCCCCCATCAATAACCAAACCAAAATAATTCAGGATGTTAAATGTTTGGATAGCTCTGACAATTTTAGAAGATTTAGAAGTTTCCCTCTTCCATTGTCTTTATACGATAAACAGTGATAAAAGTGATCACTTCTTCCTTGCTTCCTTCTTTTCTTTCATTTTTTCTTTCTTCCTTCCTTCTCCCATCCTCCTTCCCTCCTCCCATCCTTTCTTTCTTTTCAATTCTTTTAACATTTTTTTCATTTCTTGTGGATTTCACATCATGCATTCCAATCCCACTTATTTCCTCTTCCTCTTGCAACCTCCCTCTGTCCCTGGAACCTTCCCCACAAAACAAGACAAGATGTAAAAGAAAAAACAAATACAACAAACAAACAAAAGAACAACAACAAAAGAATCTTATCACAGATGCTATAGTGTTTACCACTGAGTTGCACAGTTTACCATTTAGTCCATTCCTCTTTACGTACAAGTGTTCATTGCCACAAGTCAGTGGAGTCATCGATCTGGCTTGAGACCTTTGGCTTTTGCAACACTGATGATGGGGCCTCACTGGGCTTCTCTTGTACATCCTCATGCTGTCCTTTGTCATGGAGATCCTGTGACCTTGGTTCTATTGTTGGCCCCTTTACATGTAGCCTGCACCAAGGAGCAGGGCCAGCTCTCCTGTGCCCAGGGCTTTATAAACACCTCATTCACAGCCACACCACCAGGGCCAAGGCTACTGCACTGCTCAGGCAAGGTGCAGGGCCCTGTCTTCTGATTGCTGTAGGGTACACTGTGGGGAGGGGACAGGGTCAGCTTTCCTAGTTTAACATGCTCAGAGCTGGCTTACCTGTACCCCCCAAAACACCAGAAGGGGTCCAGGCCTACTCCCCTCTGTGGAGTAACAGGAGAGGGGGAAGGACAAGTTAACTGACTCTCACGACCAGCTCTCACCTGCAGCAGGGGGCAAATGGTGGAGGTGGAAGGGAATCTTTCCCTCACCCATTCCAAAGAGGGGCAGAGAAAGCAGGGTGTGGTCAGATCCACTGCTCTCACAGCCTAAGGGTCGGTTCACCAACACCCAACAACACAGCAGTGTAGGGGATGTTGCAGCCATGCCTGCTAGGTGTGGTCAGGAGGACACAGGAGAGGTTTAAGAGGGAGGGACGATCACCTGGTGGCCCTTCTTTCCCTTTCATCTTTGGCTTGCTGTACTTACTGCTGTCCGCAAGCTGCCTAGGTTGCTCTTTAAGTAAGGCTTTTCCCTATTAAATTCCCTGGTAATTTTACCTGACTTGATGAGCACTTGATTAGCATGTGATATTCACCTGATGAGCAGGTGAAGAGCAGGTGATGAGCACGTGATGAGCACCTGATGAGCACGTGATCAGCACGTGATGAGCACCTGAGGAGCACGTGATATTCACCTGATGAGCAGGTGATATTCACCTGATGAGCATGTGATGAGCAGGTGATATTCAACTGATGAGCACGTGATGAGCACCTGATGAGCATGTGATATTCACCTGATGAGCAGGTGAAGAGCAGGTGATGAGCACGTGATGAGCACCTGATGAGCACGTGATCAGCACGTGATGAGCACCTGAGGAGCACGTGATATTCACCTGATGAGCATGGGATGAGCACGTGATGAGCACCTGATGAGCAGGTGATATTCACCTGATGAGCACGTGATGAGCAGGTGATATTCAACTGATGAGCACGTGATGAGCACCTGATGAGCATGTGATATTCACCTGATGAGCACTTGAAGAGCAGGTGATGAGCACGTGATGAGCACCTGATCAGCAAGTGATGAGCACCTGAGGAGCACGTGATATTCACCTGATGAGCACCTGATGAGCACGTGATATTCACCTGATGAGCACGTGATGAGCACGTATATTCAACTGATGAGCACGTGATGAGCAGGTGATATTCACCTGATGAGCACGTGATGAGCACGTGATGAGCATGTGATATTCACCTGATGAGCACTTGAAGAGCAGGTGATGAGCACGTGATGAGCACCTGATCAGCAAGTGATGAGCACCTGAGGAGCACGTGATATTCACCTGATGAGCATGTGATATTCACCTGATGAGCACGTGATGAGCACGTGATATTCACCTGATGAGCACGTGATGAGCACGTGATATTCACCTGAAGAGCATGTGATGAGCAGGTGATATTCACCTGATGAGCACGTGATGAGCACCTGATGAGCATGAGATGAGCATCTCATGAGCACCTGATGAGCACATGATATTCACCTGATGAGCACGTGATGAGCACCTGATGAGCACGTGATGAGAACGTGATATTCACCTGATGAGCACGTGATGAGCATGTGATATTCACCTGATGAGCACGTGATGAGCATGAGATGAGCATCTCATGAGCACCTGATGAGCACATGATATTAACCTGATGAGCACGTGATGAGCACCTGATGAGCACTTGAAGAGCAGGTGATGAGCACGTGATGAGCACCTGATCAGCAAGTGATGAGCACCTGAGGAGCACGTGATATTCACCTGATGAGCATGTGATATTCACCTGATGAGCACGTGATGAGCACGTGATATTCACCTGATGAGCACGTGATGAGCACGTGATATTCACCTGATGAGCAGGTGAAGAGCAGGTGATGAGCACGTGATGAGCACCTGATGAGCACCTGATCAGCACGTGATGAGCACCTGAGGAGCACGTGATATTCACCTGATGAGCACCTGATGAGCATGAGATGAGCATCTCATGAGCATGTGATGAGCAGGTGATATTCAGCTGATGAGCACGTGATGAGCACCTGATGAGCACGTGATGAGCAGGTGATATTCAACTGATGAGCACGTGATGAGCACCTGATAAGCATGTGATATTCACCTGATGAGCACTTGAAGAGCAGGTGATGAGCACGTGATGAGCACCTGATCAGCAAGTGATGAGCACCTGAGGAGCACGTGATATTCACCTGATGAGCACCTGATGAGCACGTGATATTCACCTGATGAGCACGTGATGAGCACGTATATTCAACTGATGAGCACGTGATGAGCAGGTGATATTCACCTGATGAGCACGTGATGAGCACCTGATGAGCATGTGATATTCACCTGATGAGCACTTGAAGAGCAGGTGATGAGCACGTGATGAGCACCTGATCAGCAAGTGATGAGCACCTGAGGAGAACGTGATATTCACCTGATGAGCATGTGATATTCACCTGATGAGCACGTGATGAGCACGTGATATTCACCTGATGAGCACGTGATGAGCAGGTGATATTCAACTGATGAGCACGTGATGAGCACCTGATGAGCATGAGATGAGCATCTCATGAGCACCTGATGAGCACATGATATTCACCTGATGAGCACGTGATGAGCACCTGATGAGCACGTGATGAGCACGTGATATTCACCTGATGAGCACGTGATGAGCACGTGATGAGCATGTGATATTCACCTGATGAGCACTTGAAGAGCAGGTGATGAGCACGTGATGAGCACCTGATCAGCAAGTGATGAGCACCTGAGGAGCACGTGATATTCACCTGATGAGCATGTGATATTCACCTGATGAGCATGTGATGAGCAGGTGATATTCACCTGATGAGCACGTGATGAGCACCTGATGAGCATGAGATGAGCATCTCATGAGCACCTGATGAGCACATGATATTCACCTGATGAGCACGTGATGAGCACGTGATATTCACCTGAGGAGCACGTGATATTCACCTGATGAGCACGTGATGAGCACGTGATGAGCACCTGATGAGCACGTGATGAGCACGTGATATTCACCTGATGAGCACGTGATGAGCACGTGATATTCACCTGATGAGCATGTGATGAGCAGGTGATATTCACCTGATGAGCACGTGATGAGCACCTGATGAGCATGAGATGAGCATCTCATGAGCACCTGATGAGCACATGATATTCACCTGATGAGCATGTGATATTCACCTGATGAGCACGTGATGAGCACGTGATATTCACCTGATGAGCACGTGATGAGCATGTGATATTCACCTGATGAGCACGTGATGAGCACCTGATGAGCACCTGATGAGCAGGTGATATTCACCTGATGAGCACGTGATGAGCACGTGATATTCACCTGATGAGCACGTGATGAGCACGTGATATTCACCTGATGAGCACGTGATGAGCACCTGATGAGCATGAGATGAGCATCTCATGAGCACCTGATGAGCACATGATATTCACCTGATGAGCATGTGATATTCACCTGATGAGCACGTGATGAGCACGTGATATTCACCTGATGAGCACGTGATGAGCACGTGATATTCACCTGATGAGCATGTGATGAGCAGGTGATATTCACCTGATGAGCACGTGATGAGCACCTGATGCCCATGAGATGAGCATCTCATGAGCACCTGATGAGCACATGATATTCACCTGATGAGCACGTGATGAGCACGTGATGAGCACGTGATATTCACCTGATGAGCTCTTGAAGAGCAGGTGATGAGCACGTGATGAGCACCTGATCAGCAAGTGATGAGCACCTGAGGAGCACGTGATATTCACCTGATGAGCATGTGATATTCACCTGATGAGCATGTGATGAGCAGGTGATATTCACCTGATGAGCACGTGATGAGCACCTGATGAGCATGAGATGAGCATCTCATGAGCACCTGATGAGCACATGATATTCACCTGATGAGCACGTGATGAGCACCTGATGAGCACGTGATGAGCACGTGATATTCACCTGATGAGCACGTGATGAGCACGTGATGAGCATGTGATATTCACCTGATGAGCACTTGAAGAGCAGGTGATGAGCACGTGATGAGCACCTGATCAGCAAGTGATGAGCACCTGAGGAGCACGTGATATTCACCTGATGAGCATGTGATATTCACCTGATGAGCATGTGATGAGCAGGTGATATTCACCTGATGAGCAGGTGATGAGCACCTGATGAGCATGAGATGAGCATCTCATGAGCACCTGATGAGCACATGATATTCACCTGATGAGCACGTGATGAGCACCTGATGAGCACGTGATGAGCACGTGATATTCACCTGATGAGCATGTGATATTCACCTGATGAGCACGTGATGAGCACGTGATATTCACCTGATGAGCACGTGATGAGCATGTGATATTCACCTGATGAGCACGTGATGAGCACGTGATGAGCACCTGATGAGCACGTGATATTCACCTGATGAGCATGTGATATTCACCTGATGAGCACGTGATGAGCATGTGATATTCACCTGATGAGCACGTGATGAGCACGTGATGAGCACCTGATGAGCAGGTGATATTCACCTGATGAGCAGGTGAAGAGCAGGTGATGAGCACGTGATGAGCACCTGATGAGCACCTGATCAGCAGGTGATGAGCACCTGAGGAGCACGTGATATTCACCTGATGAGCACGTGATGAGCACGTGATATTCACCTGATGAGCACGTGATGAGCACGTGATGAGCACGTGATATTCACCTGATGAGCACTTGAAGAGCAGGTGATGAGCACGTGATGAGCACCTGATCAGCAAGTGATGAGCACCTGAGGAGCACGTGATATTCACCTGATGAGCATGTGATATTCACCTGATGAGCATGTGATGAGCAGGTGATATTCACCTGATGAGCACGTGATGAGCACCTGATGAGCATGAGATGAGCATCTCATGAGCACCTGATGAGCACATGATATTCACCTGATGAGCACGTGATGAGCACCTGATGAGCACGTGATGAGCACGTGATATTCACCTGATGAGCACGTGATGAGCACGTGATGAGCATGTGATATTCACCTGATGAGCACTTGAAGAGCAGGTGATGAGCACGTGATGAGCACCTGATCAGCAAGTGATGAGCACCTGAGGAGCACGTGATATTCACCTGATGAGCATGTGATATTCACCTGATGAGCATGTGATGAGCAGGTGATATTCACCTGATGAGCACGTGATGAGCACCTGATGAGCATGAGATGAGCATCTCATGAGCACCTGATGAGCACATGATATTCACCTGATGAGCACGTGATGAGCACCTGATGAGCACGTGATGAGCACGTGATATTCACCTGATGAGCATGTGATATTCACCTGATGAGCACGTGATGAGCACGTGATATTCACCTGATGAGCACGTGATGAGCATGTGATATTCACCTGATGAGCACGTGATGAGCACGTGATGAGCACCTGATGAGCACGTGATATTCACCTGATGAGCATGTGATATTCACCTGATGAGCACGTGATGAGCATGTGATATTCACCTGATGAGCACGTGATGAGCACGTGATGAGCACCTGATGAGCAGGTGATATTCACCTGATGAGCAGGTGAAGAGCAGGTGATGAGCACGTGATGAGCACCTGATGAGCACCTGATCAGCAGGTGATGAGCACCTGAGGAGCAGGTGATATTCACCTGATGAGCACGTGATATTCACCTGATGAGCATGTGATGAGCACGTGATATTCACCTGATGAGCATGTGATGAGCAGGTGATATTCACCTGATGAGCACCTGATGAGCACCTGATGAGCATGAGATGAGCATCTCATGAGCACCTGATGAGCACATGATATTCACCTGATGAGCATGTGATATTCACCTGATGAGCACGTGATGAGCAGGTGATATTCACCTGATGAGCACGTGATATTCACCTGATGAGCACGTGATGAGCATGTGATATTCACCTGATGAGCACCTGATGAGCACCTGATGAGCATGAGATGAGCATCTCATGAGCACCTGATGAGCACATGATATTCACCTGATGAGCATGTGATATTCACCTGATGAGCATGTGATGAGCAGGTGATATTCACCTGATGAGCACATGATATTCACCTGATGAGCACGTGATGAGCATGTGATATTCACCTAATGAGCACCTGATGAGCACATGATATTCACCTGATGAGCACATGATGAGCACGTGATGAGCAAGTGATGAGCACCTGATGAGCATGTGATGAGCATCTCATGAGCACCTGATGAGCACATGATATTCAACTGATGAGCACGTGATGAGCACCTGATGAGCACGTGCTATTCACCTGATGAGCACGTGATGAGCACCTGATGAACAGGTGATGAGCACGTGATGAGCAAGTGATGAGCACCTGATGAGCATGTGATATTCACCTGATGAGCACGTGATGAGCATGTGATATTCACCTGATGAGCAAGTGATGAGCACCTGATGAGCATGAGATGAGCATCTCATGAGCACCTGATGAGCACATGATATTCACCTGATGAGCACGTGATGAGCACGTGATATTCACCTGATGAGCACGTGATGAGCACCTGATGAGCATGTGATATTCACCTGATGAGCACGTGATGAGCACGTGATATTCACCTGATGAGCACGTGATGAGCACGTGATATTCACCTGATGAGCACGTGATGAGCACGTGATGAGCACCTGATGAGCATGTGATATTCACCTGATGAGCACGTGATGAGCACGTGATATTCACCTGATGAGCACGTGATGAGCACGTGATATTCACCTGATGAGCATGTGATGAGCAGGTGATATTCACCTGATGAGCACGTGATGAGCACCTGATGAGCATGAGATGAGCATCTCATGAGCACCTGATGAGCACATGATATTCACCTGATGAGCATGTGATATTCACCTGATGAGCACGTGATGAGCACGTGATATTCACCTGATGAGCACGTGATGAGCATGTGATATTCACCTGATGAGCACGTGATGAGCACGTGATGAGCACCTGATGAGCAGGTGATATTCACCTGATGAGCACGTGATGAGCAGGTGATATTCAACTGATGAGCACGTGATGAGCACCTGATGAGCATGAGATGAGCATCTCATGAGCACCTGATGAGCACGTGATGAGCACGTGATATTCACCTGATGAGCATGTGATGAGCAGGTGATATTCACCTGATGAGCACGTGATGAGCACCTGATGAGCATGAGATGAGCATCTCATGAGCACCTGATGAGCACATGATATTCACCTGATGAGCATGTGATATTCACCTGATGAGCACGTGATGAGCACGTGATATTCACCTGATGAGCACGTGATGAGCATGTGATATTCACCTGATGAGCACGTGATGAGCACGTGATGAGCACCTGATGAGCAGGTGATATTCACCTGATGAGCACGTGATGAGCATGTGATATTCAACTGATGAGCACGTGATGAGCACCTGATGAGCATGAGATGAGCATCTCATGAGCACCTGATGAGCATGTGATATTCACCTGATGAGCACGTGATGAGCACGTGATATTCACCTGATGAGCACGTGATGAGCACGTGATATTCACCTGATGAGCATGTGATGAGCAGGTGATATTCAACTGATGAGCATGTGATGAGCACGTGATCAGCACGTGATGAGCACCTGAGGAGCAAGTGATATTCACCTGATGAGCACGTGATGAGCACGTGATATTCACCTGATGAGCACGTGATGAGCACGTGATGAGCAGGTGATATTCAACTGATGAGCACGTGATGAGCACCTGATGAGCATGAGATGAGCATCTCATGAGCACCTGATGAGCACATGATATTCACCTGATGAGCATGTGATGAGCAGGTGATATTCAACTGATGAGCAGGTGATGAGCACCTGATGAGCATGAGATGAGCATCTCATGAGCACCTGATGAGCACATGATATTCACCTGATGAGCATGTGATATTCACCTGATGAGCATGTGATGAGCAGGTGATATTCACCTGATGAGCACGTGATATTCACCTGATGAGCACGTGATGAGCATGTGATATTCACCTAATGAGCACCTGATGAGCACATGATATTCACCTGATGAGCACATGATGAGCACGTGATGAGCAAGTGATGAGCACCTGATGAGCATGTGATGAGCATCTCATGAGCACCTGATGAGCACATGATATTCAACTGATGAGCACGTGATGAGCACCTGATGAGCACGTGCTATTCACCTGATGAGCACGTGATGAGCACCTGATCAACAGGTGATGAGCACGTGATGAGCAAGTGATGAGCACCTGATGAGCATGTGATGAGCATCTCATGAGCACCTGATGAGCACATGATATTCACCTGATGAGCACGTGATGAGCACCTGATGAACAGGTGATGAGTACCTGATGAGTACGTGATATTCCCCTGATGAGCATATGATGAGCACCTGATATTCATCTGATGAGCATGTGATGAGCACGTGATCAGCACGTGATGAGCATGTGATGAGCACCTGATATTCATCTGATGAGCACATGATGAGCACGTGTTCATCACCTGTTCATCACGTGCTCATCATGTGCTCATCAAGTGCTCATCTCCTGTTAATCACGTGCTCATCAAGTACTCATCACTTATTGGTATTTCCCACATTAGTGCATCTCCACTGTGATGATCAGATAGGGTCCAGAGTCTGCTCTCCCTTATGCTACAGCCAATGAGAGTCAGGGCCAGCTCTCTCACTCTTGTGGTCCTGGAGTTAATGCTGTCATCTACCACAGGTGGTAATGGGTAAGTGGGAGACAGTATCTATCTCTCATCCATGCCACTATATGGAGATGGGATCAGATTTCCTACTCTCATGGGGGTGTAGGCTCAGCACAGAACAGTTCTGATGACCACCTGTTCTGTCACAGGCCATGGATATCACCACAGACCCCAGCTACAGTGGTACCATGGGCCTAGACATAGCCCTCAGCAGCAGCTATGGAGCAGACACCACCATGACCCTGGTGGCAGCACAGACCACCCAGATCAGTATGGTCCTGGCAGCAGCATGGCCCTAGAACACTAGCATGTTCTCAGGTGGCTGACCCAGCCAGAGTCATTCCCATGACCCTCAGTGGTAACAGGTGCCACTGACATCAAGTCAGACCCTGGCTGCTGTAGGGCCATGGACCCAGGCATGGTCCTCGGTATCATCCTGGCCCCAATGGTACCATGGTCCCCAAGTGACAGCATAGGTCACTAAAATCAGCATGGCTCTGATAGCTGCATGGCCCTTGGACACTCTCATAACCACAAATTGCAGCATAGACCCCAGGCATCTGTGTGGTCTCTTGTGGCAACGTCATACAGATGCTGGCTGGGTGTGGTAGGAGCAAGGACCCAGAGGTCCTGGGTGGGCTCATTGTTGATTGTGCCCCCTGAAGAACTTGGTTTGAGGGAGGATGAGCCATCTATTTACTGCCCTGGCTCAAGCCTTGAAAGTTCTGAGCATTTCCTCCCTCCATAACCACTTTTCTATATAACTGAATTCATGACATATTTTAACCCACAGCACAACAGTGTATATTATTTATGTTTTAAAATATGTATTGTAAATGTCAAAAAGCATGCATGAAATGAAAACCTCTGACATGTTTATCAGTATCAGTCAAATCTGGGAAAGGAAAGAGAGAGAAGGAGACCGGTGGTAGACTGACATGGTATTGATAATGTTTTTTTTGTATTTTACTATTATTTTATTCATTTACTTCTTTAAATTTCTTTGAGAGGTGCTTTCACTATATAGCTTATTCTGGTCTCCAACTTTCTGAGTTCTCATGCCTCTGCTTCCCAAACACTAAATCTAGCTTGCTTTCTTTTAAAATAAGAAAAGTTGCAAAGCAAACACACCAACCTCTTGAACTCCCTTATCTCTGAGATACAGGTGCCTGAGTAATTGTGACTCTGGTTTCTGAGTTTTTGTATATTTTAAAATAGAAATTAAAATACTGAGGAAAAGGAATAATTCAGCATGGAAAGAACATGTGAATTTCTTTCTCTATTTGCTGAGGAGCAGCTGCCTTCGAGGTGGTCACCGACAAGCTTTGAAGCATTCACTGGGAAGAATAAGACAGAGACAGGAGTCAAAACAACTTTTATGAACTGAGGTCCAAAACATAAATGAGAGTGTGATTCTGCCAAAGAGAGAGGGGAAGGAAGTTCTCCAAAAAGGAATATCAAAACATGACTTTAAGAAGACATGAGAATTTCCTGTGGTTATAAGCACTTCTTGGAGATCAAAAGTTAATGACAAAAAATGCACAGTACTCAGAAACACACACACACTTTATTAAAGCAATAAATATAGTTAATTTCTCTAAAGTTTACATATTTGTCATATGTAGAGTTTGGTGTGAGAAAATTAGTGTGAGCACAGGAAGTATGCCCACACATAAATGAACGTGAGTCGGGGGAGAAATATGTACTTGCTAAATAGGTTACTTTCCCTATGTATGTCAGAGCACAATCTACCTATCAATGCATTGATATAACAGAGTTAAAACAAAAGCTGAAATAAATCTCTAAGTAATAAAATATTTAGAGTAGGAATAAAAGAAAAATCACAAAAATATGTTAAAATAAGAGTAAGGACATTTAAAATACAGGTAGATATTAAATCATTTCAAGCCAAAACATGGTTACTAAGAAGGAAATTGATGGGTCAAACATAATGAATTCACTGCCAAATAAGGTGTTTAATGTTTTGTATTTAGAGAATTTTAGCATAAATCAGAGAACAAACTTCTTAAACTATTATTTTAAATTTAGACTTATTTACTGCCATATATATGAGGATTTTGCCTACCTTAAATGTATGCGAACCTAGTATATATATTATGCCTACAAAAGTCAGGAGACAGGATTAGTTTCCTCAGAACTGGGTTTATGAATGATTGTGAGTCAATGTGTGGAAGCAGCAAAGCGAATCTGGATCCTTCACAAGATCAACTAGTGCTATTAATCAATAAACCATCTGTCCAGCCCTATACACTACTTAAACCACTATGAAACAATGACTCCGAATTCAAAAGGGCCATAAAAACTTTCATCATAAAATACATATTCATGTTATAACATAGAGTATTATTTATCCTCCATGAGTATAACTCATATAATGAGTATATTGTATAAGTTAAATAAGTATTCATGATCTAACTATTTATAATTACATAAGCATAAATGCATATGGATAAGGTGGCCCTTGGCAGGTATTTTTGTGGGCTAATGTTTATTTAAATTATTTTATTCAAACTACATTATAAAATTCATAGATCCATTTATACATCAAATTAAGAGTCTTCCATTTCTGGAATAGTGTGAACAGTTCAGGTATTCATGCTCTGTGTTAGCTAAGGTCCTTATGTCTTCCTCCAGCTCTAGGAGCTATAGCTTTATATGTGTTTATATTTGTGTTCTTCATGACAAACAAAACAAAAAATGCATCATCTCCATGGTGAGAAAAAGCCAGCAAAATTGTATTTTAAGGTATACTTTTAATGTTTAATAAATGTGTGGAAGGCAGTATCAGCAGTATCAGTGAAGATGCCTTTGGAGTACCAAAGAGAGAATTAAATGCTGTGTAGGTGGAGTTACATTCCCCAAGAAGCTATGCATTGGGTGGGGTCACTAGGAACCAAACTAAGGATCTCTGTGAGAGTAGCATGTTTTCCTTAATCACTGAGCTGTCTCTTCAGGCCAAGTTGCTATATTTCTCACAAAGCTTGATGACGAACCACCAGAATTCAGAGACTTGACTTCATTCTGTGCCAGAGAATCACCTAGAAATGGATATGTCACCATCCAGATGTTTTAACTTTAAAAGTCACAAAAAAGAAAGACTATTCTGTCCAGTGGATAAAGTAATCAAGTTGCCTTTCTAACCTGACAGCCTTTATCAGAGCCCAGAATGATGCCTTTAGAGGAAATCCCAGAGATCCTTGGAGCATCTGGCAGACTTCACTAGAAAGAAAGAAACTGGGCAGATTGGCCTTCTGCAAACTCCCCAGTTTTCGCTCTTGAATCCATGATTATAATTGCCCAGGAAATGGGAATTTACAGACATAATGAAGATTATAGATAATAAATGGAGTGATTATATGCTGAATTGTCTAGGTGGGTTCTATCTAATCATAGGGAGTGCTGATAATGAAAAAACTCTCCAGTACTCATGGAGTGTGGTTAAAAACAAAGCTACAAAGAACTGGTGAAGTCTGAGAGGGATGGACAATAGGCTCTTGGTTATATGGCAGCAAGGACATAGGGTTTCTGTGAGCACTAGATAAGCACCTGGATCATGCTAGCTATTTGAGTAAAGTCAGAGGCTTTCACCTTCTCCAGCCTAGAAAAATGCTGATCTTTCAGATTTCTGATGCCTGATGCAAAATATATCCTGATATCATTTGGACATCTGACCTACAGAACAGTGAAATACTAAACCCAAGTATCATTGATTTCTAAGTTTGTATTGCTGGGTCTTGGGGTAGACTGATTCTCAATTTTCTGAGAAACTGCCATACTGATTTCTAAAGTGACCGTACAAGTTTGCACCCCTACCAGCAATAGAAGAGTGTTACCCTTATTCTGCATCCTCTCCAACATAAGCTGTCATCAGTGTTTTTGATCTTAGCCCTTCTAATAGGTATAAGATGGTATCTCAGAGTCATTTTGATTTGCATTTCTCTGATGGCTAAACATGTTGAGCAATCCCATAAATGTCTTTTGGTCATTTGAGTTTCTTCTGTTGAGAATTCTCTGTTTAGATCTGTACCCCATTTTTAAATTGGATTATTTGGTGTTTCAGTGTCCAGTTTCTTGAGTTCTTTATACATACATACATACATACATACATACATACATACATATATATATATATATATATATATATATATATATATTGGAGATCAACCCTCAGTCAGAGTGGGGTTGGTGAAGATCTTTTCCCATTCTGTAGCCTGATGTGGACAGACCCTTCTATCCAGCCCAGTCCCGCCATCCTTCAGTCTCAAATAAACACACAGAGGCTTGTATTAATTATAAACTGTTTGGTCTATGGTTCCGGCTTCTTATTGACTTGCTCTCTCTTAATTATTAATCCATTTCTATTAAACTATGTATTGCCATGAGACTGTGGCTTACCTGTAATGCTCTGGCATGTTACTTGGTGTCTTGCTAGCAACTCTCTGTTTCTCTTCCTAGCATTCTCCTAGTCTGGTAGCTGCCTTGAGCTAGTGGGAAATCATGGACTATGGTCTGACAGCTGGGGAACCTACATTTGACCAAACTAAATCCTCTGAATGTGGGTGACAGTTATGTAGCTTGATGCATTTGGGGGAACCTGGCAGTGGGACTAGGACCTATCCCAGTACATGAACTGGCTTTTTGGAACCCATTCCTTATGGTGGGATAACTTGCTCAGCCTTGATAGCAGGGGAGGTGCTGGGTCATGACACAACTTGATATACTAGACTTTGTTGACTTCCCAAGAAAGGCCTTAATCCCTCTGAGGAGTGGATGGGGGCTAGAGGGTGGGAATTGAGGCAGTGGGAGAAGGGAAGGGAAGGGGAAATGGGATTGTTATATAAAATGAAAAATGATTTTTTTAAATAAAAATGTTCCAGGTTTGGGACCATTTGCTATGGTAACCCTAGAAAACAATTCTGAGATAGAAATTACTACAGGGGCTTAGATCAGAAAGTGCCCTCAGAGGGAAAATGTGGAACCACTAGGGTCTGTGCAGATTCTATTCTAGGCAGAGCCTATCATCATGGCACTGTCACCCTCTAATGGTCCCCAAACATTGAAGCTTTAGAAATTTTAAGGAAGGGACTGCAAAGCTTGTAAGCCAATTAGGTGAAGCTCATGACAGAAAGCAAGGGCTTTGCTGAAGTTCAGTTTTCTTTCTAGAGTTCTTGAGGTAGTCAGATGGTTTTACAATCACTTTGAGGGGAGTAGAGGTAGCAGAGAGAGAGAGAGAGAGAGAGAGAGAGAGAGAGAGAGAGAGAGAGAGAGAGAGAGAGAGAGAGAAATTATGGGTTAATTTAAGTTGTAAGAGCTTGATAGTAATAAGCCTGAGCAATAGGCCAAACAGTTTATAGTTAATATAAGCCTTTGTGTGTTTATTTGGAACTGAAAGGCTGAAGGACAGGGCAGGACAGAAACTGTCTACCCTTGTCATTTTCATGTCTTATATGTTCTATTGCCACCTTTTACTCTCCCCTTCTAATATCTCTTCTTCTCTCATCATCTCTAATTCCAGTAGTCTTCCTGACAAATAAGTCAGTAAAATAAATGATTTCTTGCCAGGTGTTCAATGCTGAGTCAACTTGTAAAATTAAATTTTCATATTTGTTTTGATTGAATCAAATTGATGAAATCCCACTTGTAAATTGCTTTTGGAAAACAGCCAAAGAATCTTTAAGTGTATGTTAAATTTTAAAACACAATAGCTATACTTGAGTAACATGCCTAACAAACAAGAATGTCAATATCTGTTATAAGAAACACTTTATGTGTGGAGTAAAGTTTGCTTTTTAATTTAAATTAGTTCTGAATCTTGGCATTGTGACAACGTGTCTTTTCTCATACACACTTACTGAGTTTGTTGTTAGTTTTGTTTTTGTTTTTCTATTTTTTGCCTCTATCTCCCAGAGACCACCTTAATTCTCAAATCTCCATATATCCTTGTGATAGTTTGAATGAATTTGGCATTATAAGCTCTCCCACAGACACTTTTAATTCTTAAAATATTGGTACACCTTTGTAGTCTGAATGTATTTGTCCCCATAACCTCATAAGGAATGACACTATTGGGAGGTGTGGTTTTGTTGGAATGAATATGGCCTGGTTGGAGGAAATGTGACACTGTGGAGGCAGGCTTTGATGTCTCATATATGCTCAAGCTACACCCGGTATCTCAGACCACTTCCTGCTGCCTGTGGGTCAAGGTATAAGATTTCTCAGCTCCTTCTCCAGCAACATGTCTGCCTGCATACTGCCTTACTTCCTGTAATGATGATAATGGACTACACCTCAAGGACTCTAGATAGAAATACCACATTCTTCTCCCCGTCTCCCATAAGCTTGTAAAAATATAATACAAAATACATTTAGTCCAACTTCAAAAGTCCCCATAGTCTATCACAGTCTCAACACTGTTTGAATATCTAAAGTTGAAAAATTCTTCAGGGATTCATGGAATCTCTGAACGGTAATCCCCTACAAAAATAAAAATAAAAAAAAGCAGATTGAATACTTCCAACACATAATGGCACAGAATTTGTATTACCATTCCAGATCATAGGGAAGGAAGCATAGTGAAGAAATAATGTACCAAAGCAAGACCAAAAACAAGCTGGGCAAACTCCAAACTCTGTATCTCTGTGTCTCATGTCAAAATGTTCTTCAGAAATCTAACTCTGTTCAGCTTTGTTGACTGCACCACACTTCTTTCCCTTGGAATGGTTGTATTCCCTGTTAGCAGCTCTCTTTGACAGATATCCCATGGCTTTGGCATCTCTAACATCTTGGATTTTTCAAGGCAACCCAGGCTTCAATTTCACAGCTTCACAAGTTACCTTCTTTATGAAGCCTCCATTCAGGGACACCTGAGAGATTCCCGGCCTCAGCACCTTTCTTAAGGTGTGGAGACAAATTATATAATCCATTTCTTCTATTCTTAATTCTAAAGCCAGAACCACTTGGCTGAAGCTGCCATATTCTGTTGTTTACTGTGGAACATGGTCCCCTTGTTCAATTATATCTTAACCTGCTTTCTGTCCTTCACTGCTAAGTTTGGCTATCCTAAAACTTGCTCTAGAACAGGCTGGTCTCATATCAGAGATCTGCCAGTCTTTGCCTGCCCAGTGGTGGGATTAATGGCATCTACCACCACACTAGGCTCTAAACTTTTCTTTAATTCACAAGTTGGAAACTTAGCTGGGTGAGATCTTTACCCAGATAACCACTCCCTTTTTCTGGGTTCTTAATCTGTTTATCTCCTTGAACATGGACTTAGTTCCAAACCAGTTCTTGGTGTTCTTTTTCTCCTTAAATTTTACATTTTGTAATTGATCCTCTTCAGCTTGCTCCTTTTCATTATAAGTCTTCATTAGAGTTATCACTAATAAATATACAACAGAGTCTATAATAGGATGTTTGGAAATTTCTTCTGCTAATGGACTTAATCCACAACTCTTTACTTTAGCTCTGGGCACATTTCTTGGACAAGGGCAAAAAGATGCCACTTTCTTCATTAAAATATCACAAGACCAGTCTGTAGGCCATATACTAAAATTCTTCTCTGAAACCCCTTAAGCCAACCCCTCATACTTCAAATCATTCTTATTCCACTGTCTTTCATGTTCCTGCAAGTATGGCCCATGAAGTAACACTTAAAACATTCCAGTTTTCCTAATCCAAACTCCCGAAGTCCATATTACGCAAAACAAAAACATGGTAAGTTCTTCCATAGCAATACCCCACTTCTGATACCAACTCCTGTGTTAGAGTTTCTATTGCTGTGAAAAGACACCATGACTATGACAACTCTTATGAGGAAAACATTCAATTAGGGTGGCATGCTTACAGTTTCAGATGTTCAGTCCATTATCATCATGGCAGGAATCATGGTGAGTATGGTGGCATGCAGGCAGGCATTATGCTTACTACTGCACCTTGAAGGCAACAGGACAGCAACTGAGACACTGGATGGTATCCTGAGTATAGGAAACCTCAAAGCCCCCCCCCCCACAGTGATATACTTAGTCTAACAAGGGCATACCCACTCCAACAAAGACACACCTCCTTTTTTTCTCCATATTTAAATTTGAGTTAGAAACAAGATTGTTTTATATGTCGATCCCAGTTCTCTCTCCCTCCCCTCCTCCCCTGCCCCCAACACTCTACCTATCCCATACCCTTTCTGCTCCTCAGGAAGGGTAAGGCCTTCCACTGGGGGTCTTCAGATTCTATCACATCCTTTGGGATAGGGCCTAGGCCCACCCCCCGTGAAGACACACCTCCTTTATAAGGGCCAATTACATTCCAAGTACACAAGAGTAAACATCTGCAAGTAAACAAGAGCATTCAGAAAAATACTCTTGGAAATATTTTCTACATGAAACTGTCTTTTTATATTTAGCTAAAGTTAAATTCATATTGCTATCTCTAATGATAGATGTGTTCTCATTAACTTCATAATCACCTCTCCTTTCTAATTTCCTGTCCTGTGGGCTTCAAGATCCAGCATCAGATTAGTAGATAACACTGTTACCAGTACTGTTTTACCACCTATCATGACTAGATAAGGTCATATTTCATCCATAAATGTTTAATACATGAGAAATTTTGAAAAAAAACATTTCTGATCCATGGTTGGTTGAATTTTCAGATGTAAATCTACAAATCTATACTTTGATTTATATTTATTTAACACCTAAATATCATTATTCCCTTCAGTAAAGAGAATACACACCATGAAAGTATATAGAATATTTTAATCAGTGAGTATTAAATAGATCAACTATATGATTTTGGATTTTCCAGAGAAAGTTTATAGATTTTCTATGGAATCATAAGTATAATCTGGATTAGAAAGTAGAAGCAACTTCATGCTTAGATTTTCTGACAAATCTAAACCATGGGGATGATGTTCAACATGAATATGGACATAATTGTTAAGGAGTAGCAGTCAGTCTTTCACCAAACTGTGCTGTTTGGTATTTTGTTTTTCTCAGAGACTTCTTCTGAGGTAGTTCTGTGAGACTGTTTTTGTCTAATAAAAGAGCAGTGAAATTCAGTTGTAAGCATCAGATCAGTTTGTAATAACTTTGTGCTTTTATTTGTTGATGTTGGATCAGTTTCTAGACATCATACTCCTTTCCTAAATATCTATATACCTACATATATCATAATAAAAATATAGTTTTGATCTCTGTTGCTATTTTTTGTCATATGGACAATAAAGCCCTGGGAATCTCAGAAATAATAGTCTTTGTATGCTCATAAGAGGACTGGTGGTTGGAAGCTTCTGGATAGCTTTAGGATGAAGGTTGGTTGCCCAGAGAAGTAATTATATAGGTAAAGATTGGTACTTTCAAAGCTCACATTGCCTTCAAGGGAAGAGTGAATAGAGGGTGAGGTAAAAATCAGTAGCTAATAATTTAAACATTCACGGCAATATAATAAAATAAACATAATTATATTAAAAGATAAACATGAAGAAAGATCTCCAACTATGAAACACTTAGATTCTGGAAGGATTCTGTGCTCAATGAGGTCATAAATGCTTCGTGTCCCTTTCCATATAACTTGTACTATTGAGCTGGACCTGAGTATAAACCTTCCATAATAAGACATTAGCCTAATACATACATTCTGTTCCTGAGCTTGGCAAGCCAACTTAACAGATAATTTAATTCAAAGATAGGATCACGGGCATCTCTGATACTTAGTTTCTTCATGTAGACAATTATAAAATTGCTTATATAGGAAAAAATGTACATGTCATGTCTCTGATTTGAATTGAGAATAGTACACATACAGAAGGATAAAGTTTAGTTTTTCACTACTAATTTGCTATCAGAGAAGTACGACTGTTCAGGATTTCTAGGATTCCTGTAGCTCACAAAAGCCCACTATTTCAGAAGAGAAAGGATGAAAAGGCAGGTGATGAGTACTCTTATGTCCACACAGCCACAGTCACCATGGAATGGAGCAGCTGCTGTGCTCACAGCAGCTTAAAGTTATCAATAGAATTACTTAGAAATAGATCTAGATGTCAGAATATTGTTTGGCTAGACACATGAAGAAGTGCAGTCATAGGAAAAAAGCAAATGCATCATTCCCCCTGATTATTGTAATCTGAAAAAGAAAAAAAATTAAAAGAGTTCTGGGTTAGACTCTGGGGTTAGGTTAAGTGGAAATTGTGGTGAAATGGGACTTTTGGACATTAGCCATAGAGATCCCCAGTGAGGAATGTACTACTTAGAGACAACAGAAATTGCTTCTCTAGCCTCTGATCATAAAAAGATAATGACCGTTGAAGGAAGATAGTATCAGAATATGTTGAAAATGGAAAAAGGACATGCTGAAGGACTGCAGTTCTTGATAAAGGGGTGGGGATTTGGCACTGGCATGTGTATTGTTCTTTTTCTTTCTGTGACACCTTGCTTTTCTGGTTCTGCTTCATTAACACTCGATGAGAACAATGTGAAGAGTACAAGCTCTGAACTCCTAGCTTTCATAATTATTTGGTTATCCTGAATCATCTGCAGTCCCTTTAATCCCAGTCATGACACTGAGGAAAGCCTTTTGGGACTTATAGTAGTGAATTCCATAAAGTTCAGCTCCAAAGCATATTAACCAGTGGCCCAAGTGGAAAGGAAGGTCCAGAAATCTCTTACTGGCTGGCATACTATGATATCATATTAGCAGTACAAGTTTTTACATAAGCAATATTGAAAACCTTTTCCTGACTTTTATTGGGCAAAAAGTAAGACTAAAACAGTTCATGATTGTAGTTTTTAAAGCTTTGGTTTGGAGAGTTTTGTCAACCACCTACTTTACACTACAACCAGATGTTTCATTTCAGATTTATGCATGCATGGATTTCAGTGACAGTGAGGTACCCTGGACCAACTGATGCATCTACAATGAAACTACTGAATGGCAGGATCAAGAATCATGTCAAAAGAGGAAGCAGAAAGATTATAAGAGACCGAAGAACAGGAAGTTTTATGTGACATTGTATCTCCTTGAAATGTCAAGAGAAGTTACACCTATGAGGTCTCAGCATTATGATTGCTAAAAGATAACCAGAAAAAGGATAGCGCCAATAGAAATGCTATCATTGAAGGGGAAATGCTCATAGGTTCTCAACTAAAGAGAAGAAGTATAGGCAACTAATGAATTGACTGAGACAAATAGTATTCTTTAGGGCAGAACTCCCACAATAGGTTATCCAATACTAAGTCATCAGCCCTGAAATTAAATACAAACAAGTAGCATTGTGAAGACTGAGTACACTGTATTTACATACGTAGGAATCTACACACAAATTTGAGGGCAGGGAGAGGGAATTGTAAAAGCAAGTACTCATTAATAAGTCCAGTTGTGTTTAGTTGTGTATTGATAATTTTCTAGGTGATAGGTATATAGCACATCATGTTGGCTATTCTATTTAGCTTTTAAATTGCTCATGTATTGGAATGAGACAATGTTTATTTGTACTGAGAATATTTATGGAATATTCCAAGTATTGATATAACAAAGTACAGACAAATAGTCACTAGAAAGCTTAGTTTTCATCTAATCATAGGACAGAATGACCACTGAAAGACAGGAAGCTTACTGCTTAAATATGCTTATGAAATGACATAGCATACTTCTGTGCAGTGGGTTTCCACCAACCATAAAATGAACAAGGTCAGGGCAAGTTTTGCTAACCCTATAATGTATTTTTTATTCAAAGATTACAAATAATACTCTTTCATGATGAGCTAGAATTCTCTGGAAAAGCTACATATGTAGTAGCTACTTTTATTGTTTTAGACGCTAAAGTAGAAACCTGATAGATCCACAGAGTGGCAGAAAATCAATCAGCTGACTGTCTTCTCCACCTTTCTGGTTGGAAAAGACCTGTTTATCTAAGCCTCAACTTATTCTTCCCTGTGTCTATCTTCCTCTGAGTCAGCTGGAAAATTCTATGGATTATGTTGGCTAGCTAAATATAGATTCCACCCTCTGAATCAAGGTTTAATTCCATTGTAGGTCTTGACAAGACAACAACCAAATGCCTCACTGTGTACATCTATGTTAAACACATGCAGACTTCTTCAGCTTGGCTGATAGGATAGTGGTTATAATGAGACAGTATGGTTTAAGTCAAGAGCTAAAATCATTTGGGGATTTATTGTGCCCTTTAATAGTAAATTACCTCAGCTAGCTTTCTGACTTGACTAAAAGATAAACATCATATAAGCCATCACTAAACTTGCCCATCTCAAGCTCCTGTCAGCCATAAAGTTATAAATGTTCCAAGATAATATTGAGACTTACAGAAGAGATTCTTTTGCTCTACCAATGTACCAGTGCCCAACTCTCCCAGGGAAGTAACCGACAAATGTACCCACTTATAAATTTCCTTGTTTTGGAATATCAAAGCTTAAGTAACATATTCCAGAATGAGACTTGTCTTACAGAATAACTTGAATCCATATTCTCAGGCTCTGAACACTCAATATATTAATAATAAATGATTTTCTTTTAAAACCACAGCACAAACCTTATTAATCTCCATCCTTCATTTTACAAGCTCACTGCTGTCAAGAATGTTTGTGGTGGTTATATTGTGCTTAGGGAGCTATTTCTATTTTAGAATAGAGAATCAGCATAAACAGTTTTCCATACTCTATCCTTTACATTTTTGGTACTTAACATATTTCTAACATACTCTAAGAAATTATCTTTGATCAATTCCAGAGCTTTGGAATGATTGGGTCCAGTATACTGGACTGAGGGTATAAACCTGGGAAAGGTGACTTTCTTAGCCATATGGTCAGGCAGTCTTCCCTAGGAAATTCCCTTTGAAGTTTCACTGTCGTTATCTCATTTGGAGCTTTCTGCTTTGTAAATCATCCAAATAAGCTTCGGAGACTATAAGTGCTACTTCAAAAACCCTTCAGCTGCAAGTAATGGAGCCAAAGTGCTCCTTCTATCCTATATTTTGATGGAGAATATCCTCAGGTATCAAAACAGACATTTGATTTGGCAGATCAGACATTTAGCTACTTCACCATGTAGAGAACTTCAGGAAACACTTTAGTCTCAGAGTCACCAGAACTGCCATCTACTTTTCCAGGTGATGGATTTAAGAATCATTATAACTGAACACTTGAGGACACTGATGTTGGAAGACATTGTTAAGTTATGTAATGTTGACCCCTTTAGTGTGTTTTAATTTTTATGCACTAGACTGTCCTATAGCAGTTTGCCTTCATCCTCATTTGGATCTTTTCTATAGAGCCAAATCCTGTTTTCTAAAGTATATACATAACATTATTGTTTTCATTTAAAATATTTTTTCATTTCTGTCTTTTTAAATGTTTTACATTGAAAAGAAATTTGTTGTATGTTAAATAGCATTTGCAGTATGCAGATACTTCAAAGTTAGTTACAAATATAAAGACCTCTGGAAAGCTATAATGTAATGACAACCTATTCCAAGAAACGTAGGCTATTGCTTGATTTCTATAAGATCCTGTTTAGACAGCAGCCTTTCTCTGCAATGCAGACTATCACTGCTCTGACCTTTGCCAAAATTCTTCTATTTTTAATCATTTCTTTAGCACCTAAATGTGTATCTTTGTAATATAGCTTTATTTTGCATTCTTTAAAAATGTGTCACTGGAATATTCTGCACATACAGTTTTGAAATCAGCTTCTTTTTTCATATCTTGGTTGACTTGTACTCCCATTAATGAATGGGCTTATGGCCTTTTTTCTTTGTTATATTGTACTTATTTCAAGGATACATAACAATTCTTGTTTTATGACATTTGTTTTATCACACATGTTGGTGTGTGTCTCTCCTAGGTGAGATGCACAAGTCTGTCTATCAGGGAGGTTCAGGGTAGGAACTGCTGCACCTTTGTTTCAAATTTTTCTGTATTTAGAAGAAAGGATCCTACAGTACTCTGACTCTGCCTTTCTTGACACCTAGGAGTGAAAGACTTAAATTCACTCTAGTCAATGAGTATAAGGATGCTTGGCTACAGTTTCTGTTTCACTTCCCTAGTTATTAAAGATGCTGCACAACTGAAAGTGCTTCCACATCACCAGATGAGAAGTTTTCCCAATGCGTAGAACAGTGACAGCGCATGTACCTTAGTCCATTGTTTAATCACTTGCTTTCTTTATGTTCTGTGAATTGATTTGCATTATGAACTGCTGTTATAATTTTTAACAGAAGAATTCAGATTATATTCCTATTTTGACTCCTGGAATTCAGAGCCTTACCCTTTCTGTTACTCAGTAGGTTCTTTACTGGTAAATTTGTGCACGCCCGCGAGTGCGTGCATGCGTGTGTGTGTGTGTGTTGTGTGTGTGTGTGTGTGTGTGTGTGTGTGTGTGTGTGTGTGTGTTGGTATTTTATTTATGATATAACCAATAAAGCTTGCTTAAAGATCAGAGAAGCAAAGCTGCCAGCCACTGAAGAGTTCTCAGGTCTACCAATGCTTAGACCAATGGGCCAATCCACCGAACCTCAGACTGCTCCTGACTGCATTGCTCCTCAGACTCACACAGACTGCAATGAGCTCCTGTCTTTTCCTAGCTTATAGTCCTCTCTAGTGCTGGGTTTAAAGACACGGGATCCCAAGTACTAGGATGACCTTTTTGTGAGTTCTGTTTCTCTTTTAGACTGGATCAACTTCAGGTAGCCCAGTCTGGCCTTGTATCAGAGATCTGTCTGCCTCTGTCTCTGGAGTGCTGGGATTAAAGGTGTATGCCACCACTGCCTGACTTCTATGGATAGCTAGTGTGGCTAGCTTTGCACTCTGATATTCAGACAAGCTTTATTTGTTAGATCACTGTGTGTGTGTGTGTGTGTGTGTGTGTGTGTGTGTGTGAGTGTGTGTGTACTTTTACATGGGTACTGGAGGTCTGAACCTTAGGATAATACTTACGCTACAAGCACTTTCCTAATCATCCCTCAGTGACCTGCACACTAGTAGGTTCTTTTAAAACTCTTTGAATCACTCAGTGTTTAATGAAGATACAAGTTAAAGCCAATGAAAAGGTTGCTGCTAGTCTGAGTATTCAGGCTACTCTCTGCTGCTTGGGAATATTTGCTGGTTTTGAATACACATAATTTTCCAGTCTGCAAATTAGAGATGGCATTAATAACAGCCTTATAAACTACTGTAAAAATAATCCCTGTAAGTGCAGTATCAGCTGTAGTGGAGCTGACAGTGCTGCTGTCAGAAGCAGCTGGTGTTGCTGCTGCTGATTTCCATTTAGACTGTGGGGAAACCCCAGCCTAAGAGAGTGAAATGGTTCTTTTTGTGTTGCTTTTCTCTCAGCACTGGGGATCAGGATTGAAAGAAATAGCTTCTCTGCTGAAGAAGCCGTAATGAAAAAAAAAATAGTATGACTCATTTTACAGCAATGAAATAGAGACAATATGGATCACTTTTCTCTTTACAGTTGATTGGACATGTAAAGGATATTGACAGAAAAGAGGGGGATGGAAAAGGGAGGAAGAGGTAGAGCAGGGCAGGGGAAAGTAAGAAATGCAGAGGGAGGAGAGGGGGTTGAAGAGTGTGTTTTTCACTAACTTCATCGAGAGTATGTTGAGGTTGTGGTCGCTTCAGCCTCCAAAGCCAGGAGATGCAAACAATCCCAAAGCACTTCGTGAATGGTAGCAGACCACATTTCAGATTCTGGTGTGGAAAACATTGCAGATGCACAAAAGGACCTTGATGTACTTGGAAGCCAGAAAATATGCTGAGGGGAAAAAAAATCAAAACACTTAACTGAGTATGCAAAGCTCAATTAGGTGTGGCAATGGCAGTGCTAGAGACAGATCTGCATAATTCTTAAACCACTTTATAAAAGAGTGAGAACTAAAGTCTCTGCCGCCTCATTAAAGCCAGTGTCAGTAAAATGCAAGCCTCGATAAATGAGCTGTGTGCTTGCCAGAGATGGAATCGTCTCAAACTTGTAAAAATAGGTTAACATTTAGTTATTTGAATTCCAGTGTGAACACGTGTGCTTAAAAATACTCCCCGGCCATATTTTGAGAATGTTTCCAGAAAAGGTGCATTTAAGGCACCGGCCTCCCTTAATTTACATGTACTTTTCCTTAAAAATAATCTCTTGATGTGCAAATGTAAAATCAGAATGGAAGCAGATTACCCAAACAAACCATCTGGAGACACATGTAAAAATCAGCAGGGTTGGAGAAGGTGGCACCCATCTCAGCTGTAGTCCTCTGAGGGCTCTTTACTAATTCATGGAATGAAGTACAACTGTTTGCACATTAGCATAAGTTCCTTCCAGGACACATTTTCATTGCCAGACTTTGGTCCTAGCCATTCTTTAGAGACTATAGATTCTATTGTCTCCTAACAACATTGCCCACCTCCCTTGTCATTGATGTCATTTAACATGTTGGAAGATCTTTCTGCATTCTTTATTTAACTAACTCATACAGTTTTCATAGCTGATCATGTGTAGTCTTGAAGCTTCTCTATTACATCCAAAAGTATCCAAGACTGACCCCCACCATCACACCACATGGGTCATTTTCCCTATTATGTCATTACATTTATAGTAACTTAAATATGTCTGATACTTTCTTAATTTTTTTCTTTTGTTGCTAATCAAGGCGAATCTTGTTTATCTGTGAGACCTATGGGCCTGACTCAGAGTACACACATTTTAAATACTTGATGCAAGTGTCTTTTTAAATTCACAATTATGAATTACCAGTAGAGAATGGTAAGATTCAAAATTGTGTGTGTGTTTACTAGTTTCTCCAGTGATGAGTAGGAAGTGACCTTCTTCATATCTTTCGACTGCTTTTAGTTTAAAGTCCAATTTGTTGGATATTAGGATTGCTACCCCAGCTTGTTTCTTGGGTCCATTTGATTGGATGATCTTTCCCCAATCTTTACGGTCTTAGGTACCGTCTGTCTTTGAAGTGGAGGTGTGTTTCTTGTATGCAGCACAAGGAAGGATTCTGTCTTCTTATCCATTCTGCTAATCTGTGTCTTTTTATAGGGGAGTTAAGACCATTAATGTTGATGGATATTAATGACCATTGATTATTGTTCATTCTTGTTTGTTTTTGATTTGGTGATGGTGGCAAGATTATGTGTGGGATTCTATCCTTTTTTCCTTTTGCCTATTGGTAAAGTGGGTTTATCTATTGCCTATATTTTTCTGGTTGTAGTTAACTTCTTTGGGTTGCAGTTTTCCTTCCAGAACTTTCTGTAGGGCTGAATTGGTGGATATGTATTGTTTTAATCTGGTTTTGTCATGGAATATCTTGTTTTCTCCATCTATAATGTTTGAAAGCTTTGCTGGGTATAGTAGTCTGGGCTGACATCCATGGTTTCTTAGTGTAGGTAGAATATCTATCTAGGACCTTCTGGCTTTCAGAGTTTCCATGGAAAAGTCAGGTGTGATTCTGATAGGTTTGCCTTTGTAGGTTACTTGACATTTTTCCTTTGCTGCTCTTTGTTCTGTATGTTTGTGTGTGTATTACATGGATGTTGCAGTCAAGAATGTATCTTTGTGTATGTCCTCACATACAGACATGTAGAGGACAACAGTATGAGCTGGATGATTTCCTCCATGGCCCCCCAATTTTTTGCTTGAGATGGGGCCTCTTGCTTGTGTTGATCACACTTTTATACTGGACTTACTAGCTAACAAGCTTCAGAGTCTGGGATTCTGTCTTTGTACCCCCAGAGTTGGGATCACAGGCATACACTGTCATGTCCAGCTGTTACATGGGTCCTGGGAATTTGAACTCAAGACTTCATACTCGTTCAGGAAGTACTTCACACTCAGCCTTCTACCCAGTTCACAAATTGGTCATTTTTATATTAAGCATCTGTAGAAGCGAGTTATTTGAAGTTGTGAACTCATGTCAAGCTAATTTGATGTTCACTCTGAAAAGATGAACTTTTTAGGATGGACTTTATCTATCTTATTCAGGGAAGTTCCAGCTGCTTCATAGTCAACTTTGAGCAGAGGTTATGATAATGTGAGGGAAGAAATTCTCTCTGAAAATCATATCCCATATATGCATGCTGCTTTTTCTAAGCCCCCCAAGAGGGGAAAAATTATTGCAATTCTATTTCTTAGTTCTGCTGAAAGTGGCTAATGTCTGCTTTTGAATTAGAGCACAGCCTGATGATACAGAGGGATCAGAAAGGTGAGAACATATTTAAAACAGTAAAAGGATGATAGGAATTAAGACAACATAAATATTAAAAGAAGAACAGAAGTTGTGGAAAAACATGCTTTAAAATATAAGCCTGGTACTTAGATTGTTAGTTGGTGTCATCCTTGTAGATCTCCAGACATTTCCCTAGTGCCTGCTTTTTTGTAAACCTATATGGCTCCCTCTATTATGGTATCTCTTGTCTTTCTCTCATCTATTCTTCCCCCAACTCAACTTTCCTGCTCCCTCATGTCCTCCCCACCCCTCCTCTTCTCCCCTTCTCATTCTCCTACCTCCCTCTCCCATCCCCCCATGCTCCCAATTTGTTCAGGAGATTTTGTTTCTTTCACCTTCTCTGGGGGACCATGCATGTCTCTTTTAGTGTCCTTGTTTTCTAGCTTCTCTGGAAGTGTGGATTGTGGGCTGGTAATCCTTTGTTCTATGTCAAAAATCCATATATGAGTGAGTACATAGCATGTTTGTCTTTTTGTCACTGGGTTACCTTGCTCAGAGTGGTTTCTTCTAGTTCCATCCATTTGTCTTCGAATTTCAAGATTCCATTGATTTTTTCCACTGAGTAGTACTCCATTGTGTAAATGTGACATATTTTCTCTATCCATTCTTCAGTTGAGGGGCATCTAGGCTGCTCCCAGGTTCTGGCTATTACAAATAATGCTGCTGTGAACATTGTTGAAATAATAATATTGATGACTAACTTATATGCCATCCTATAGCCTTCATCCAGCAGCTGATGGAAGCAGAAGGAGACACTCACAGCTAAGCACTGAACTGAACTGGAATCCAGTTACAGAGATGGAGGAGTGATGAGCAAAGGGGCCAGACCAGGCTAGTGAAACCCACAGAAACAGCTGACCTGAACAAGGGGAACTCTTGGTTCCCAGACTGATAGCTGGGAAACCAGCATGGGAATGATCCAGACCCCATAAACTTGTGTATCAGTGAGCAGACCTCAGAAATCTATGGGGCCTCTTGTAGTAGATAAGTTCTTATCCCTAGCACAGGAATGGACTTTGGGAGCGCATTCCACATAGAGGGATACTCCCTGAGCCTAGATACATGGGTGAGGGCCTAGGAACTATCCCAAAGGATATGACAGAGTCTGACAACGCTCTGCGGAAGGCCTCACCCTCCTTGGGTATGGGTATGGCATAGTTAGGGTGTTAGTTGGGGGGGAGCAAGGGAGGAGGTGCGGGAGAGAGAAGTGGGAATGACATGTAAAACAATCTTGCTTGTAATTTAAATAAAAAACAAACAAAAAACAGTGTAAGCCTGGTGACATAAGATTGACTCTCAGACCATGTACAAAACTGAAAGGGAAGAACTACCTTCACAAAGTTGTCCTCTGACCTCCACACATGGGCTATGGTATTCATTCTGCCCACACACACACCAGGCACATTCTCTCTCTCTCTCTCTCTCTCTCTCTCTCTCTCTCTCTCTCTCTCTCTCTCTCTCTCTCTCTCTCACACACACACACACACACACACAAATTGTAATGTACTGGTGTACAAAGAATAAGACAGCTCGAAAGCTCAGGATATTTGGACTCATAGTAGAATTCTTTCAAGGATACTCAGCTTTAGGTTTGTGTGTTTGTTTTGTTTGTTTTTTTATTTTACAAATCACACCAACAGACATCTAATTGTAGGCCAGAAATTCTGTGAATTATGTTGAAGGGAACTGTGAGCTGTGTCATTTGTGTGGTGTTCTAAAATGCATTTGACAGATGAAGACTCCCACATAAGCATCCAGTATGGAAACATAAGATATTACTGACACAGAGCACTGAAGAGGATCGTTGGCACAGTCCTCCATGCCTGTGTACTCCTCTCCTTGACCAACTTACATTATCCACAAGGGCTCAGCTCAGTGTAGATATGTAACTATACAATCCAATTTCCAAGAGATGAAAATACAAAAATCCCAGAGGTGAAACGATTTATCCAAGGTCTTATTGACAAAGGAGACCAAAGGGGAACTGTTTGAGTAGTAATCGTGTGGTAATTAATAATTCTACTTGTCAATAAAAATCCTAAATCCTGTGCATCTATAGACACATTTAAGATGAAGAGACTAATAAGTTGAGATCAGAATTAGAACCTAGGTCATCTAAAGTCATTTACAAAAGACATAAGGTAAAAATATAAAATATTACTTACCACTGCAAATTTATACACCATATACCAGATTCTGCTAAGCATTTTGTTTTCAACATGTGCTATTATTTGAACAAAATAAAATTTTCTGGTGTTGATAGTTGAGTGTTCTCCTGTTTAAACTCATTCTCTTCAGGTTAATAAGACCTGGAAGAAAGCTCTGGTGTGTGCTATTGCTATTTGAGCACATTTCCACTCTCAAGGTGAGGGAACTCTCCTTTATATTGGCAAAGGGCACAACACTGGTGTCTTTAGACATATTCCATAGGATACATTTTATTTTTCAAAGGTTGTATTTAACCAAAGTTGTGTCAGCTAATAGATACATAATTATAGTCTCAAAATTTTAAGTGACAAATTCATGTTAAAGGTTTTTTTTTTCTTTGTTTTTGTTGTTGGCTCGCTTTGTTTTGTTTTTTATTTTATTTATTTAATTAAGAAACAATCTTATTCTACATATCAATCCCAGTTCCATCTCCCTCCAGTCCTTCCATGCCCCCCACCGACTCCCTCTTCCTAACCCCCATCCACTTCCCAGGGAGGATGAGGCCTTCCATGGGAGATCATCAAAGTCTGTGACGTCCTATGCGGGAAAGCCTAGGCCCTCCTCCATGTATCTGGGCTGAGAGAGTATTACTCCATGGCGAATGGGCTCCCAAAGTCGATTTGTGCACTAAGGATAAATACTGTTGAACTGTTAGATGTCCCATAGACTTCCCAGGCCTCCTAACTGACACCAAGTCCTCTGGATTCCAGGAGTTTGGCTCAGTGATTAGCTGTGGATCTCTGCTTCTGCCTCCATCAGCTACAGATGAAGGCTCTAAGATGACATTTAAGGTTGTCATCAATCAATTATAGGGAAAGGGAATTTAAGGTAGGCTCTCCACTATTGCTTAGATTCTTAGTTGGGGTCATCCTTGTGGATCTCTGGATATTTCCCTAGTGCCAGATTTCTCTTTAAACCTTTAGCAGCTCCCTCTATTAAGGTATCTCTTTTCTTGCTCTCCTCTATTCTTCCCCCCAATTCAGTCTTCCTGATCCCTCATGTTCTCCTTCCCCTCATCTTCTCAAATTGCTTTGTTTTGTTTTTTAATTTTCTTTATTGGGACGTGCTTCTGCAGTGAGGGAAGAATATGGGAAAACTTGGATGTGAGCAGAAATATGATGCATGATGAGAATTTCCCAAAGAATTAATAAATAAATTATGTTAAAAATAAATAAAATTAAAATCATGTAGAATACAAAATGCCACTTCAACTACCAACTTCAATCTATTTGTTATGAACTGTTCCTAGTCCACAGTAGTTTTTTTGAAATTCTTCTACTTACTCATTTGCCCTAAAATTCAATCAGAGATTTTGAGAAACATTTGAAAATAGTAAGTGTAAGGGGACCAGGCTAAGGTCCTATGGACTTCAAAGAACTTGTTCAGGGTTCAAAGGCATCAGTCCCCGCTGAGAGGCTTCAAGTGTTTTCTGCCTTCCTGTAGCTACCATTTCATCTGCCTGTAGAGTTTTCGGATAAGGTTCTGCCTTGTATTTGTGGAAGAGACAGAGGAAAAGCTTGGTCTACCCATCTTGATATGTTTTTCAATTCAGAGGGAAATGGTTTGAAGGGGAACAAAACTAAGCATTTGGCATGATTATACTCTCAGTAGTTAGGAATCTTAACAGCTTTCTAGGATTTTTATTTTTGAGTATATATTATGGAAGTTATATTAGTAACTTTTAGAAATCTATCAAGCATCTTTTTTTATTTTGAGAAAGGCAAGCATGTCTTTTAAATTCATTTTCATTTTTAGTATTTTATTTTGTTCTTTATTCATGTTACATACCAACCACAGTTCTCTCTCCCCTCCTCTCACTTTCCCCCAATCCACCCTATCCGTTCCTCAGAATGGGTAAGGCCTCCCATTGGGGGTCAACAAAGCCTGGCACATTCAATTTAGGCAGGACCAAGCCTCCCATCCCTGCTCCCATCAAGGTTGAGCAAGGCATCCTACCATATGGAATGGGCTTCAAAGAGCCAGGCCATACACTAGGGAAAGATACTTGACCAACTGCCAGGAGTCTCACACATAGACGAGGCTACAAAACAATCACCCACATGGTTCAGTCCCATGAAGGCTCCCCAGCTGTTGGAATAGAGTCTGTGAGCTCCTGCAATCTTGGGTCAACTGTTTCTGTAGGTTTCTTCATCATAACTATTATTATTATTATTATTATTATTATTATTATTATTATTATTAAGTTACATGTACAAGTAATGTATTTACATCTTCTGTTCATTTCTTTTCCACTTCTGACTACCTCTGTGTCCCCACAATTCCCTCTCAAATTTATGGCCTCTTCTTTTAAAATTATTATTATTAGATAAATAAATAGATTTTATGCATGCATCTGTGTGTAATCAGGAAAAATTGAAAGCATTTTTCTGTGGTCATTCTACCCTCAGTGTAGAATGAAGAAACACATTACTGCTCTTTGAGACTTTTGAATTACATGTTTTTAAGCACGCATAATTCACAGTTTATTTCACATTTTGACCTCCATCCTACTCAAATCTATTTTGGGGGATTGCCAGAATGCCAATGATGATTCTGTATACTGTTCAGTCACTTTCAAAAAGTAGAATGTGGAAAAAAATCCATTTTTCATTTCCTGGCAGTTTTTTTTTTAAATTAAGCCTTCACGAGAGAGAGAGAGAGAGAGAGAGAGAGAGAGAGAGAGAGAGCACTTAACAGGTACTGAGAAGCACTTGGAGATTGGGTCTAATTATTTTCCTTTCATTTTTAAAATTGAAAACAGATTCCTTTCTCATCTACATCCCAAATAGTGTCCCCTCCATGCATTTCTCCCAGTTTTCTCCTTTACCTCCCTTCTCACCCAGATCCACTCCCTTTCTATTTCCTCTTCAAAAAAGAGCAGTCCTCTAAGAGATCACAACCAACCAGGATGAAAATATGCAATAAGACAAGGCAAAAACCCTCATATTGAGGCTGGACAAGGCAACCCAATGGAGGAAAAGAGTTACAAGGGCAGGCAAAAATGTCAGAGATACACCCACTCCTACTGCTACAATTTCAGTAAAAGCACCAAGGTAACAGCTATACCACATACACAGGGAACCTGGTCCAGACCCATGCAGGTTCTGTGCTTGCCATTTCAGTCTCTGTGAGCCCTACTTAGTTCATTTGGTGGGTCATGTTCTCTAAATTTATATTTGGAATCAGTTGCTCTACACAGCTTTTCCTTTGTTTTGTAAATTAATCCCATTTCTGATATACAACTGAGAAATACTTGGGTGCCCTGGCACAAGAAACAAATTTTGACATTTAGAGTTAAAATTGTTCCTGTGGAACAGTGTTTCTCAACCTTCCTAATGTTTCAACCCTTTAACACAGTTCCTCCTGTTGTGGTGATCCCAATCATAAAAGCATTTTTTGGCTACTTCACAACTGTAATTTTGATACTGATATGAATTATAGTGTAAATATATGATAAGCAGGATATGTGACCCCTGGGAAAGGGTTGTTTGACCTCCAATGGGGTCATGACCCACAGATTGAGAACCATTGCTCTAGAGTAAGAAGTATATATTGTGATCCTGACAACTACTATTTCTAACAGAGCTTGGTCCTGCTTCTAATGGGAAACATACTTCTGTCCTTTCAGGCTGGTCATGATCTTCAGTCATCTGCAAATCCACAGTTCTCTACTCTGGTTACTAATAAAATTCATAAGTAGAAAATGTTTGAATATGTTGATATCAAACCCAACCTATAGATTTTCAGTTTAGCCATCTCATGTTTCGTCAAGTGGTAACAATGCTCAAATGATGGTTAATGTAACAAGTGTGTGAAATACTCAGAGACCTTTGCAGATGTATCAATATTTGAAGGAACAATCCAAACATAGAATATACAATCTCTAAACAGAGACATTTTTCACTTCTTTCGAATAGTTGTAAACTAAAATAAATATAACTCGGGTCTCCTGTAAATCTACCATCTATAATTTCCTTTTATCAAATGTCAGTGTTTGAGCCAATCAAATGCAATATTGATTGAGAGAGATCCAGGAACTCAGACATGTGGATTAATCATCTCCTTTAATTGAAATGCTTTCAAGTGTTTAGAATATATGAGAAACATTCACAGACTAACTGAGAGTATTCAAAATGGAAAATAAATCTACCTTTCTCTCCTCCCCCTTGGATAATGCCTCCAGCAATATATTAGTGAGTCAAGTTGCATAAACATGACAGAGTTGTTATAATTATTTTCTTACTTATCTCTAGACTCTTCCTTTATGAATATATTAAGAATATATTACACTACAGTAATTCTATTTAATAGTAACCTAGCAACAACATTCCTGACAGAGGTTGTTACATTACTGGAGCTGGAAAGCATTGCAACAGATACGCCATGTATGACTCACATTTTGTAAGGGCCAGGTAGTCTTATAGAAACAGTCTTATCACTCACCCAAGAGGAAAGTTAGAATAACTGTAGAAAATATGTCAATTTTCTCACACTTCCCCTTGCACATACCATTGAAGAATTTTTGATCATTTCCTTGGAGGAAAAAATGTGTTTAAAAACGAGAAATTGAATTATGAAAATTTTGTCTATATTTGTTAAAAAGCATATGTATTTCTGGATGCAAAACTTTAACATGTGGCCTTTGTGCTACTTCCTTGGGTCTGCTCTCTGAAGCACCATTTGACACATTCATGAAAGACTGTGCCTTTTTTTGAGGTTTGGACTTCAGATCTTCAATCACTGAACTTTGTGGCTGAGTGAGTGTAAATATGGTTATTGTCTTCTTGAGATAATTTGTTAAGACAGGAGGGTGCATGATCCCTGCATTTATTATTAGTTGAAGCACTTCGTTGATCTTTATGATGAAATGAGCAATAAAAATGTAAAGGGTTATTGAAATAATGCATCATTTTTTCCTTCTGTGACTTTATTTTTGAGTCATATGTGATTCCTTTTGAAGCATCAGTGTTGTTTTATTGTCTCACAAAATAAACATAACTTAATATCACCTTTAGAAAACAGTGCCCCTGGCAGGAAGATATCTACAGGGAAACACTGCTATTAACATACATATGAGGTATGCAAATGCAAGAATTATTTACACAAAACTTTCTCAGAGGATATAAAGCTTCTCTCTATATATTATCTTCTGAGTCCTTCACAGGATTCTGGGATGCTACAGAATGAATGCTAGTATGAACATCCTATGTTCAGAATACAAATCTCAAAATGCAACTGGCTTATTAGCACAATCATTAATAATTGACTCTAAGCTTTAAGAGAGGTATATGAAATTATGTACACATTTGCATACATGAATTCATGTATATATGAACTCAATGTGAATACAATATATAACATGATACTTTTGTGTTATGTTTATTCTCTCAGAGTGAGATAAAGAAATGTCTATTCACTTAAGATGGACAGAGAAAAGAAATATTTCTATTCAGCTCCAACCAGATGAACCAATGTGTTTATTATGATTAGAGGAGCATAGAAGAGACTTACTTTAAGGATCATGGGTGACTCAAAGGCAGCCACAATTCTGAAATGTGACACACACAACCTGCCACAGAATCTGAATCATTAGTATCCAAACCCCTAGATAATACTCTACCTCTTCTTATTCTAGTATCTCTTTAAAACCATGTTCAGCTGGTATGCAGGAGAGTGGTGTCTGGAACCTCTGGTGATGGTCAAACGAAGCTACCTCTTTTTCTAGGATGGAAAACAGATGCATGACTTCTACCATAAACCTACTAAGCATCATATTGTTTCCATTATTTTCTCTATATGAATTTGGGCCATGGTATTATGCTTCATGATATCATATATTCCTGATAAACTTCAAGAAAACACCACCTCTGTAACATAAAAATGCATATATTCTGCAAATGGATTCCAGTTCAGTTCAGTGTTTAGCAGGGGGTGCCTGCTTCTACTTGCACCAGCTGCTGGATGAAGGCTCTAGGATGGCATATAAGTTAGTCATCAATGTCATTATCAGAGGAGGGTATTTAAAGTAGCCTCTCATCTGTTGCTTAGATTATTAGTTGGTGACAACTTTGTATATCTCCAGACGTTTCCCTAGTGCCTGATTTCTCTTTAAACCTATAATAGCTCCCTCTATTATAGTATATATTATCTTGGTCTCCTCTATTCTTCCCCGAACTCAACCTTCCCACTCCTGCATGTCCTCCTCACCCCTCCTCTTCTCCTCTTCTCTTTCTCCTAGCTCCCTCTCCCTCCTCCCATGCTCCCAATTTGCTCAAGAGATCTTGTACCTTTCCCCTTCTCCAGGGGATCATGTGTATTTCTCTTAGAGTCATCCTTGTTTCCTTGCTTCTCTGGTGGTGTGGATTGTAGGCTGGTAATCCTTTGCTCTATGTCTGAAATCCACAAATGAGTGAGTACATACCATATTTGTCATTTTTGTGACTGCATTAGCTCGCTCAGAATGGTTTTTTCTAGTTCCATCCATTTGTCTGTGAATTTCAAGATTCTTTTTTTTTTTTTCTGGATGAGTAGTATTGCATTGTGTAAATGCCCCACATTTTCTCTATCCATTCTTCAGTTGAGGAGCATCTAGGTGGCTTCCATGTTCTGCCTATTAAAAATAATGCTGCTATGACCATAGTTGAACAGATGTCCTTGTTGTATGAATGTGCTTCTTCTGAGTATATGCCTAAGAGTGGAATTGCTGGATCTTGTGGTAGACTGATTCCCATTTTCCTGAGGAATCGCCATACTAATTTCCAAAGTTGCTATACAAGCTGACACTCCCACCAGCAGTGGAGGAGTGTTCCCCTTTCTCCCTATCTTCTCTAGCATAAACTCATTGGTGGTTTTGATTTCAGCCATTCTGACAGGGGTAAGATAGTATCTCAGAGTTGTTTTGATTTGCATTTCCCTAATGGCTAAGGATGTTGAACACTTTCTTATGTGTCTTTCAGCCATTTTAGATTCCTCTGTTGAGAATTCTCTGTTTAGTTTTATAGATCACTTTTTAATTGGATTATTTGGTGTTTTGGAGACTAGCTTCTTGAGTTCTTTGCAAATTTTGGAGATCAGCCCTCTGTCTGATGTGGGGTTGGTGAATATCTTTTCCCATTCTCTGGGCTGCCATTTAGTCTTGCTGAGTGTGTCCTTTGCCTTACAGAAGCTTTTCAGTTTCAAGACGTCCCATTTATTAATTGTCGATCTCAGTGTCTGTGATACTTGTGTAACGTCCAGGAAGCAGTCTTCTGTACCAATTCATTCAAGGGTATTTCCCACTTTCTCTTCTAATAGTTTCAGAGTGGCTGGATTCATATTGAAGTCTTTGATGCATTTGGACTTAAGTTTTTTACATGGTGATAGGCATATATCTATCTGTAATCTTCTACATGCCAGCTTCCAGTTATGCCAGCACTATTTGTTGAAGATGCTTTCTTTATTCCATTGTATAGCTTTAGCTTCTTTGTCAAAAGTCAGGTGTAGGTATGTGGGTTAATATCAGGGTTTTCAACACGATTCCATTGGTCTATTTGTTTATTTTTGTGCCAATACCAAGCTATTTTCAGGACTATAACTTTATAATAGAGCTTGAAGTAAGGGACAGTGATGCCTCCGGAAGTTCTTTTATTGTACAGGGTTGTTTTGGAGACCCTCGGTCTTTTGTTTTTCCAAATAAAGTTGAGAGAAGGAGGAGTGATGATCAAAGGAGTCAAGACCAGGTTAGTGAAGTCCACAGAAACAACTGACTTGAACAAAGGGGAGCTCTTGGTCCCCTGATTGATAGCTGGGAAACCATCATGGAACTGATCTAGACCACATGAATGTAGATGTCTGTGAGGAGACCTCAGAAATCTATGTGGCCTCTTGTAGTAGATCAGTACTTATCCCTAGCATAGGAATTGGGAGCTGAGTTTTGAGAAAGGTTTTCAGTTTTGATAAAGGTTAGTCAGTATCAAATGAGCCCATTGCTGAGAATTCAAGTGTGGAGCCATGATGAAAAGGAATTTGGTAGTTTCTGACAAAGTTTGCAGACACATAGTATATGGACCAAAAGTCCAACTTTGAGACATTTGCTTTAAAAAGTTTATGTCACAGAAAAAATATCAATGAAACGTGATAACAGTTCTAGTCATGATTACTCCAAAGAAGAGACAACTCAATACCCTTCAAAGGGAAAAAGAATGAATTGCTAAGTTGATGAAATGCAATGCTATTCACTAATAAAAATGAAAAAATGCTGATATAGTCAACAACCTAGATGATTCTCTAAGCTATGATATGCTGATTGGAAAAAGCTGGCATCCAAAGCTCAAGAAATTTGTGTTTAAATTCACAGGAGATGTTGGCCTGGCAAAATCATGCATAGAAAAGTATCATTGCCTCCTTTGAGTTTAGTTAGAAGGAGCAGTGTGACTAACATCAAAACACAAAGGGTATTTTTTTTAGGGAAATGGAACTGTTTGTTAAATTGTCATAAAAGAGTTACATGTGTCAAGATTCTGGAACTATACAGCAAAATAAACAGTGAATTGTATCACACAATAACAGGAAATATGAAAACCCCTGTAATCAACAAACTTACTATTAGCTATGCACTTAAAATGATCTTCCTTGTGGATTTTCACAAAATTATCTAAAACCTCTACTAATAGCAATAAAAGCAAAACAAATCAAGGAGAGAAAAAAATCAGAAGGGAAAAGAAAACAATACCTCTCTAGGGGAAGTGAATTGTCAGAGTTCTGCAACCTCCATAATTAATTAGAATGATGTTCCCTGGCTGCTGATAAGGCTCAGCAGTGAAAAATGCTTCCTGTTCCCACAGAACACTGGATTTCCTTTGATGGACGTACTCTGAATATCTCACAGCTGTCTGGAACTCCAGTTCCAGGGGATTCATTGTTCTATTTTGGGCCTCTGTGAGCCTACAATCATGCCACTCCCCCACCCACACACAAATACATGAATGATGAATCAAAGTGTAAAAATTAGTTTTGAAAAAATAAATGAAAAAAAGTAAAACATCCCTTTCCCCTTTGAAAAGTGTGATCATAATGACTACCGAATCTAGAAGTAGGGAGATTGAGGCAGAAGAGGGAAATTTGAGAGCTGCCAAGAGTACATGGCAAAATATCATCTTAGAAACAAGACAATCAAATGATATTATGCTTTGTGTGTGTGTGTGTATGCATGTATGCATGTGTGTGTGTGTGTGTGTGTGTGTGTGTGTGTGTGTGTGTGTGTGTGTGTGTTTGCACGAGTGTGCACATGTGTGCACAATCTTGGATAAATTGTTAAGAAATTCGTCTCCATGTAATCACTTAACTTTCTTTTTCTTCATGCTGATCCTCATTTGGATGTTTTGATTAATAAGTTTTGCTCCAGGAAATCACTCACCAGTTATTTCTGAAACACATCTTAAAAGTTTTGCAGTCTTCTCATATGCATAGTAACATCTGAATTCTAATGTACTCTCTAAAGATTACCCCAAAGCACTTAATGAATCCTTTGGCTTGTGTAATAAGATATTGCTATTCACACCTCGGGATTCCAGAGTACATACATATTGAATAGGAATTAATATTTATGGTTAATTCTCATAATTATTCTGAAACAGAGAAAGCTATGAAGGAGCTATATGATTATTGGTCTAAAAAGAACCAACTCCAAATGTATCTACTTTGCAGATTTATTGGCAATGGCTTAATTTGTAAGAAGGATGCAACTTAAACCTGCATATTGGGCTTAGCAATGCCCTTCAAAAACTGTAAGTCTTTGGAAATTTGTGCATAGATTTTAACCACAGGACTTTTCTTCTTGGCTTCTATAAGTGAAAGTGTATTGGATTTTTCCTTCGTGACATGCCCATTTAAAACAAGCCCATGGCAGTGTCTTAGAGAAATCTCAACTGTTAAAGATTTGAAAGCCACAATTGCTATACTTTTACATATACTTTTTCAAACTGCTTTGAGGGAGTTGATCACAACTGCCTTGTTTCCCATTCCTTCCAAGTAAACAAAGAAGTCCTGCACTTATTTATTTATTTTACAAATGCTTTTGTTATTAATAAAAGCTCCTACCATGTATAAAGTTCTAAGGAAGGCATTAAGGGTATAAGATGAGGGCTAGATACACAGCACAGCGATTAAGAGTTCAGTTCCCAGCACCCACATTAGGTAGATCTCAACTGATTGTAACTCCTGCTCTAGGATATCTGATTGGACTATTTTGGCCTCTGCAGGTGCCTCCTCACACACACTTATAAGTAAAATGGAAGAATATTAGATAAATTGAGTCTTCCTCTTCATTATCTCGAAGTTTTATATTGAAAAGACAGTTTCCAGTAACTCAGAGTGCAGTTGCATTTAGAGTTCAGGTCTTCAAAGAGCTAACTGAGTTAAAACATGGTTATTAGGGTGAATTTTATTCCGAAAGATGGATTTTTTGAGACAGTGTTTCTCTGTAGCTTTGGAGCCTGTCCAGAAACTTGTTCTGTAGACCAGGCTGGCATTGAACTCACAGAGATCCTCCTGTTTCTGCCTCCCCAGTACTGGGATTAAAGTCAAGCTCCACCACTGCCCAGCAAGACTTGTATTATTAAGAGGAGGTTAGGACATAAATTGCTTTAAAGTTGCTATTGAAAGAGAAAAGGAGAAGATGGTGCTTACAGTGCAAGGGAAGCGGTCATGTGAGAAGCAGTTCTCTCTATGTCAGCTCTCTGCCTCCAGAACTAGAAGGAAATAAATGTCTGCTGGCCCTCTGTAATAGCAAATACCACAAGAAGCCAAAGAAGGCAGGCATGGAAGCACATACCCACAGTTCCTCCTGCAGAAGTAGAAGGCAAGACCAGCCTATACTAAATTAAAAATAAATATACTGGAGAGTTGTCTCATCCTTTAAGAGTACCATGTCCTTGCAGAGAACCCAGGTTTGGTTGCCAGTGCCCACACGATGGTTCAGAAACACCTGTAACTATCAGGTCCAGTGAAGTGAATCCTTTGGCCTCCATGGTCACTGTGAATACATTGTGCACATATGTATATATAGACAAAACACTCACATGCACAAACTAAATCAAACAATCTTTTAGTAACAATGAAAAGAGAAGCCAAATAAACTGAAAAGCAACAAACAAATGCAGAATTGCAAATTCTAGTGAGATATGATGAAGAAACAAATTGTGTATAGCAATGAAAATGAATGGGGCTTTGAAAGAATCACTGATACAGTGGTAAGTTTCCATATGTCTTCTTATATCCTCAGCCTTGGTTAACCTGCCTCTACCTCCTCCTCTCCCTCACACCCCTTTCCTGTTTGGACCTCATCATCCCAGTGCTCTTCTTTTTACTTCTACTTCAAAGTAATTCTATTGCCCATCTGCCTTCATGCCTGTCCTCCCCAGTGTCCCATTCTAGGTCCCTGGTCTCTACAGAAATTCCATGAAAACAACATTGAAACTATGAGCCACATACTGGAGGGGATAAAAAAATAATTTGTCTTTCTGAGCCTAGCTTTTCCTCAGTTGAGAAATTACCTCTGCAATTTTGCCTGTAGGCAAGTCTATAAAGCACATTTTCTTAATTGGTGATTGATGTGGGAGGGTCCACTCATTGTGGATGGTGTTACTTCTGGGAATGCCATACTGGTGTACATAAGGGAATAGGATGAGTAAGCCATGAAAACCCAGTTTCAGCATTCTTCTATGGCTTTTATATAAGCTCTGGCCTCCAGGTTCCAGCTCTATTTGAGTTCCCACCCTCAGTGATGGAAAGTGACATGGAAGTTTAAATTGAAATAAACAATTTTCTCCTCAGGTTGAATTGCTCATTGTGTTTTATAAAAGCAATAGAAATCCTAACATCAATTATAGGATGACTAGCTACTAACCTGTATTACCTTAAATAGTCTGTAATAACATCTTTCATGGACTAGGACTTTACAATGTTAGTAGTCATCTAATAATTAAATTTATGGCCATGTTAGGTATGTTTTCAAGGTCAAACAGAGATATATTTTAGATAGACAGATTGTCTTTATATGCTTAAGAGTTCTACAGAATATGACCTTTAAGATGTTTTAATAACTTAATGCTTTTCAGGAGAGGGAGACATGTCTGATCCTGGCAACACCAGTTTACCCTAGAGAAGATCATGGTCATTAAAGAACCTCCATATGGAGTTTACTATCTTTGTGGCAGAAGTTAGCAACTGCTCAAGAAACTGCCCTTGCCTCAATGCTAACAGTGTGCTGTCCAAATTGGACAAGCAGGACACAAAAGAAGATGTGCCAAAATTTGCCAAGGCAAGGGAGGAAAGTCCTTCAAGCTTCCTGCTTCACAGAAAAGTATACCAGATATCCTAGGCCTATAGGCTGAAGATGAATGCCCCAGTGTTGTAGGGGAACCTTGGTTTGACTATCCAGACAGCCAGTAGTCTTTGTCATTTCTATAGTTTTGGAAATTGCTTGCTCTGCACTTCCTTTTTACTCAGGTAACTTTTAACCCTTCTCAGGTCTCTCATGGGGCTGAAGACTAGATAGTTATAGTTACAGTTTTCCTTAGTTATGTATGATATAAAGTAAACTATGTACAACACTTTTGATTCATCAAGAATGAATAGATAATACTGCATTTTCTATGAATTTGCCAAATGCAGATGGAGTAGACATTGTGAATGTAATTCTTGATATTTGTTCTTTTTGTGTATAGTTTTCCTATGTTAGATTTAAAAGCTTTCCTTTTTATTTAAACAAAACAGGGAAATGTTGTGGGATATTTGTACACTGTGTGAAGATATATTTCTGTGATTGGTGTAATAAAGAACTGAACATCCAATAGTTAGGCAGTAAAGAATAGGCAGATCTTCCAGCAAAGAGATGAATCTGTGAAGAAGAAAGGCAAATTCACCACTGTGACACAAGGGAAACAGGAAATGCTGCATGTAGATGAGATAACAAGTTATATATGTTATATATGGCAGAATGTAGATTAAAATAATATGGGCTAATTTAAGTTGAAAGAGCTAGTTGGAAACAAGCCTAAGCTAAAGCCCAAGCTTTCATAATTAATAAGTCTCCATGTAATTATTTTTCAGGCTGGCACTCCTGATGAAAAAAACTACTACAGATAGCTTTAACACATAAAAAATAAGAGGGTGCAATATCACAAAAATGAAAATAAATGGTAAATGAATAAATGAAATAATCCATAAAATGGATCCTGGAAGGAAAATGGATAATATGAAGCAAATTATCTTGGAAAGATAAGTAGGAACACCCTGGGTGAAACAAAATTTGAAACCTTACCAGTTAGAACCTGTGGACTCAAATATGCGAGGGCTTGTGGATTTTAAGGACTATAAATCAGCTAGCCTACCAAGGGTGCAGTGTGGCAGGAGGTGACAACAGAGACTCTCATGAACCAGAATTTGACTTTGTGGAAGAAGGCAAGGAATAGGTGCTTAGTAAATGAAAGAAAACACCACATAAATATACGTATATACTGTAATGCAAATTAATAAAACACCCAGAAAGCCATACTTGGGTTCAAACTTCAAGTTTAAGTTCAGCAAAGTGAATCAGCCAGTCACTGGTTCTCACCTCCAGCTCAGGATGAAAGGGTTGATCCATACACAATCTCTTGTTTTTTCTCCTCTATTATATATTTGTATTACAAACAACATTGTTTTACATGTCATACCCAGTTCTTTCTCCCTCCCCTCTTCCTCTGCCGCCCCCCCACCCCGCAACTAACACCCTACCTATCCCATACTCTTTCTGCTCCCCAGGGAGGGTGACGCCTTCCATAGGAGGTCTTCAGAGTCTGTCATACTTTGGAATAGGGCCTAGGCTCACCCCCTTGTGTATCCAGAGAGTATCCATCTATGTGGAATAGAATCCCAAGGTCCATTCCTGTGCTAGGGATAAGTACTGATCTACTAAAAGAGGCCTCATAGATTTCTGAGGTCTCCTCACTGACACCTATGTTCATGGGGTCTGGATTAGTCCCATGCTGGTTTCCCTGCTATCAGTCCTGGAAACAAGAGCTCTCCCTTGTTCAGGTCAGCTGTTTCTGTGGGTTTCACCAGCCTGGTCATGACCCCTTTGCTCATCATTCCTTCTTCTCTGCAACTAGATTCCAGTTCAGGTCAGTGTTTAGCTGCATATGTGAACTCTTCACCAAGTCTCAAATTTTTGCCTCTCCTTAGTGTGTGTGACTGGAGAACGAATGCCTCTACTGACCTTGCTTCTATTTTATATACTTCTCTAATGTTGGGATTAAAGGTGTGAGCTATAATTCTCTTTTAGACTGATTCTCTCTTGTGTAGATCTGGGTGGCCTTGAACTCACAGAGATCCATCTAGGATTAATTCTGAATCCTAGGATTAAAGATGTGTACCACCACCTCCTAGCTTCTGGCTGCTGGGATTAAAAGTGTGTGCCTGACTTCTAATCCTTGTGGCTGACTTTACTTTCTGAACCCCCAGGCAAATCATAAACAATATGTCACCATAATACACACTGAAAGTTCAAAATATGTGCAATAATGTAGACCTTATGAATTCTATTGCCTGATAGTTTTTTTCCCAAGTAAATTTTCACTTTGTATGTCAGACTGGCATCCAAGTCACAGAAAAACTCCTGCCTTAGTTGCCCAGTGTTGGCATTATATTTGTAAGCCACATGGCCAGCTTTAGCATAGAATCTTCAAGTTCTCCTGTATTTTCTAATATTTCCTGTGATTTACTTAAGGGCATATAATTACTTCACATCCCAGACATTTCTTTCTTTATAATTTTTTCACTTCATTTAACATAGGTGGTTCGTCTAGTTTAATGTAAGAGATACTAGGGTTACGTGGTATATGGTATGAGCATACAGTACATATCCCCTTGACAGAAGAGCATTAATAAAAGAATGAAAATTTGGAGAATGACTACATATATTATGTCTTAAGATAAAGACCAATGTCTGAGCCTAACTTTACCAGGTCTGCTACACAGAGCCTGATCTGGAACTTTACTATCAGACAAGGTTCAAGAAAAGCCAACTCTCTACTTCTTAAACCTGACATGTGAAGAAAACTTTTATCAGGTGAAATTAAAGCAAAAAAGAATACACCCATTGTGCTGAGGCATTCTTTTGAAGTTTCAACAGTGCTGTAATTAAAGTAGGATTTCTGTAGGCAGTGTGCAGGAAAAAGAGGAGCAAACAGGCTGATTTGCAAGAAAATACCTTAAAAAAGCAGAAATAATTAAGATTAAAGTTATTTAAGAAGAGAAAACCTCACTGCTTTGAAAAGTCAATAGAAAGGTTGACTTCTTTGAGCTTTTGAAATTAGATTTCAAAGGCCAGGGAAAGACATTAATAAAAGAAAAATGTGTGATGAATAGAAATAGTTCCCTCGATATTAGATTTTAAAAAGACAAAACAAGAAAAATTGAAAACTCAGAGTGGAATTATATTGTTGAAACAGTGAAAAATTCTAATATTTGAGGTGGAATTTTCAAACAACATAAAACATAGTATTGACTCAATCCTTTCTTGCAAAGTGATGCCCAGTCTCCATTATGTGAGGCTTGACTTTAGATTTCAGTACCATCTCTATTTATCAGTTTTAGAATTTTTTAAAAAGAGATGCAGTGTACTGGTTTGAATGAGATCCACTCGCATAGGCTCACACGTTGAAGTACTTGGACCACAATCGCTGGAACTTTTTGGAAAGGAATAGAAGGTGTGGGGAGATATATCACTGGGTGTGGACAGTGATAATTCAAAAAGACTCCCACCATTCCATGTGCATCTCTCTGCCTCCTGTTTGCTGGTATGAGCTCTCAGCTATTCCTGATCCTATGCCTTAGCTTGGCTATAATGGGCTATAACCCTCTAAAACCTTAAGCCCAGTTAAAAGCTTTCTTTTATAAGTTGTCTTAGTTATGGTGCTTGTTACAGCAATAAAAAATTACCCAAGACAGCAAGATAAATTTTTCAGCTATTGGTACTACTGAGAAATAAAATCAGTTGACTGTGTGATGTACTCCCTCTGTTTACTGCTCCTCTTTTCTTTTGTCTTCTCCTCCCTACCATTATCTTTTCTTCCCTGCTTTTTCTTCTCCTTTTCACTCTCGCCTTTTCCCCCTATTTCTTTTCTTTTTAATTTTTTTTTTAATTTTTGAGACAAGATCTTACTGTGTGTCCCAGGATAGTCTTGAACTCATGGCCTACTTTCCTATATCTTCTGTCTGCAGGGATTACTGGTCTGAGCCATCATGCCTAGCTCTTCAGTTGTCTTTTGAATGTTGAATTGCTTGTTAGGATGACATGGACTATCACCAAAGTCCTTCCCGATATTTAGAAGCTTCTATCAAGCATGGCCCACAAAGTTTCACCCTTGTCCAAGTAGTAGGTATGTCCATCCATGTAAAGAAAAGACACTCACAATGTGTTCAGCGAAAGTAAAACTGGTTTTACTGGTTTCTGGTACTCTCATCCAGAGGTAGTTTCTGTTAGCACTGTAACACTGCCTTTGAGGAAGGTTTGTCATTGTACATACCTGACAAAAGCCACACATGGGGTCAGCTTTCTTAAAGCTGTGATGAAAGTAATCTTTCTAAAAATCATTTATTCAATCACAACATGAGAGGGAGAAAGAGCACCTTGTCAAATGTTTTCATGCTCACATTGTTTATCATTTCTCATTTAGTTGATTGTAAAGTATTTTTAATTTTTTATTTTCTGAAATTGTAATATAATTAAAACCCCCATACCCCTCCTACCTCCAAACTCTCCTGTAACCTCTCCTTGCACTCTTTCAAATTTATAGCCTCTTTTTCATTGATATTGCATGCATATGTATATGCATCTATAAACATATATTCCTAAGTATAGCCTGCTCAGTCTGTATAATTCTACTTACATATGTTTTCAGGGATGACCATTTGGTATTGGACAATTGATCCGTGTGGTCTTCCATGAAAAAAAAAAGACAATTTCTCCTGCTCTCAACATTCCTCGGTTTTTTATAGTTTTCTGTGAAGGGGTGCAACCTGCTGGGCTCTCTCCAGTCAACTTGAGGATTTCTAGTGTTAATCTTACTCAGCTTGTTTTTAGGATTATTCCTAATGTCATGATGGTAAGACTTGATGGGTCTAGATTCTGACATTTCTAAGAGACACAATCTCACAGTAAACTCCCTTAGCATTTGCTCTTAAAGTTTTTTTTTCCACCTTCTCTCAGTAATGTTCCCTGAGGTTCCCTAGTAGCTGATTTCTCTTTAAACATACAATAGCTCCCTTTATTACTGTATCTCTTTTCTTTCTCTCATCTATTCTTCCCCCAACTCAAGCTTCCTGCTCCCTCATGTCCTCCTCACCCCTCCTCTTCTCCCCTTCTCATTCTCCTAGCTCCCTCTCCCCTACCCCCATGTTACCAAATTGCTCAGGAGATCTTGTCCCTTTCCCCTTCTCTGGGGGACCATGTATGTCTCTTAGGGTCCTACTGATGTCCTAGCTTCTCTGGCAGTGTGGATTGTGGGCTAGTAATCATTTTTCTGTGCCTATAATCCATATATGAGTGAGTACATACCATATTTGTCTTTTGTGACTGGGCTGCCTCACTCAGAATGGTTTCTTCTAGTTCCATCCATTAGTCTGTGAATTTCAAGATTCTTTTTTCTGCTGAGTAGTATTCCATTGTGTAAATATACCACATTTCCTCTATCCATTCTTAAGTTGAGGGTATCTAGATTGCTTCCAGGTTCTGGCTATTGCAAATAATGCTGCTATGAACATGGTTGAACAGATGTCCTTGTATGGATGCGATTCTTTTGGGTATATGCCTAAGAGTGTGATTGCTGCATCTTGTGGTAGACTGATTCCCATTTTCCTAAGGAATCACCATACTGATTTCCGAAGTGGCTGTTCGGGGTGGCACTCCCACCAGCAGTGGAGCTGTGTTCCACATCCTCTCCAGCATAAACTGTCATTGGTGATTTTGATTTTAGCCATTCTGACAGGGGTAAGACGGTATCTCAGAGTTGTTTTGGTTTGCATTTCCCTGGAGGCTAAGGATGTTGAGCACTTTCTTATGTGTCTTTCAGCAATTTTAGATTCCTCTATTGAGAATTTTTTATTTTGTTCTGTACCCCACTTTTTAATTGGATTATTTGGTATTTTGGAAACTATCTTCTTGAGTTCTTTGTAAATTTTGGAGAGCACCATCCCAGACTTCAAGCTCTATTATAGAGATAGTCCTGAAAACAGTTTGGCATTGGCACAAAAATAGACAGGTAGACTAATGGAATAGAATTAAAAACCCTGATATTAACCCACATACCTACACCTGATTTTTGACAAAGAAGCTAAAGTTATACAGTGGAACAAAGAAAGCATCTTCAACAAATGGTGGTGGCATAACAGGATGCTGGCATGTAGAAGACTGCAGATAGATCCATGTCTATTGCCACGCACAAAACTTAAGTCCAAATGGATCAAAGACCTCAACATAAATCCAGACACACTGACCCTATTAGAAGAGAAAGTGGGAAATACCCTTGAATGAATTGGTATAAGAGTAAGCTTCCTGAACACAACACCAATAGTGGAGACACTGAGATCGACAATTACAAATGGGACCTCCTGAAACTGAGAAGATTCTGTAAGGCAAAATACACAGTCAACAAGAGAAAATGGCAACCCCAAAAATGGGAAAAGATATCCACCAATCCTTCATCTGACAGAGGGCAATATAAATATTGATAATTCAATTAGATCTATATAGCACAGCATGTATGCTATATTTAAAGTTAATTATGTTATTTTCATTTGGTTTTATATTTCAGTGTACATTGATCACAATTTTGGATATATATGTGAATGTCTTCAACTCTGGATCTTAACATTAGATTTCCTATGCCAGGTAGAATGCATATTTTAAAATTTAAAATCTATTGCTTATTTGCTTTCTGAGAAGCATGCAAGAAGCTGCAATCCCATCAGTGTCTTCACTTCTGGCCACCTTGTAATAGTGTCAAGATGATCGCCAATTAGATGAGTGAGAAGCATGATGTTATTGTTGGTTGGATTTGGTATTTGTATAAATCTTTAAAATTAATTATGTGCTATCAGTTATATATTGCAATGATTGTGGTGTAGACAAATGAGCCAGTGAAATGTAAGGTTTGTTTAGTTCTAGGTTCTGGGCCTGCTGAGTGATTGCCTGCCCAGTGATCATGCAGATACCTGCAGACACTGATGACTGATAAAATGCTATTGCTAGTCTTGGAAGCACACTTTTCATTCAGGAATGCTGTAAGATGGGACGACTAGACTGACTTAACTCTGCCCCCCTTTCATATACCATAAGGTTTTCCTAGCTACCATTTCTTAGAAGAATCAAAAAGTAAGAAAAATTAGAAACCCTTGAATACTTTTTAAGCCTCTAGATATGTCATGATTTCTAGCATTTCACAGACCAAATGAATTATGTAGTTCTTTCCAGAAACACTGCAGGAGGCTGAGAGTGTTGAGTGCTGGCTAATAGAAGCATGTGGCTAATTGACATAATGTAGTACATGAATACTTGAAAAAATGGTGCCTTTTTATAATCTGTATGCCATACCACATTTCTAATGGTGGATCAGTTTACTTATTGAATTTAATAGCATCTTTATGCTTTTGCTACCAAGAAGAAAAAGAGTTGCAAATGAATAAGGATCACAAAAATAATTTACATTGTTCTCCTAAAATGAGTTTGAAAAAAATCTTCAAACGACAATTCACCAAAGAGGCTATCCAATTGACCAAAATGGGTGTTTTGAAAATGTTCAACACTGCTATTTATTAGAGGTGCAAATTAAAGGCACAATTATGTATGATTATGAAGCCACTAGAATATTGATGGGCATGGCATTTGAAAGGAACTTTGTGGATGACTACTGAAAAATAGACCACCTTGGAAAACTGTTCAGCAGTTTCTTATGAATAGTTAATAGATGTTTCTCTTGTAATTAGACATGCCTAGGCAGGTATCCAAGATAAATTACTGTTCATGTCTACAAAATAACAGTGCAGAATTTGCATCATGGTGCTCTTCATATTAGCCAAAAACTGAAACTGACCCAGATGGCTGTTAACAAAGAATGAGGAATTATTAGAACATGAGGAATATTTACAAAACTGAGTACCACCTGGCAACAAAAGAACTAGGAGAGTCACATTAGCAAGGTTGGAATGTCTCATTGTGTTCACACAAGGAAAACAGATACAACGGAAGGACTTGCATGCTACTAGCATCATGCAATTTTTAGATAGAACCAGTTACAAAGGCAGTAAAAAAAAATAAAACATAAGGGCTGGAAAGATGGCTCAACATGTTAAGGTATTCACTTTCAATCAAGCATAACACACTGAGTTTAAGCCAAAATCCACATGATAAGAGGAGAAAATCAATCCCAAAATGTTGTCCTCTGATACCCATAGCAGCACCGTGGCACATGTGTTTACACGCACTTACACTCATAACAATAAATAAATCTAAAAAATAAATAGTAAAACCACATGTTTTACCAATGTAGGAATAATTTTTCCCTTCATTTTACATATTTTCCATTAAAAACTATAGCAACAGAAAAAATCAATAAATTATGCCTAAGAATTAATTCAAACAATGAAACATCAGAATCAGGTGAACATGTGAACATGATAATTAGATCAATGAATTTGAAGTGTGTGTTATCAATGGTAAATGTTCCACCTGAAGTTCAAATAATCGCATAAAAGGCATGTTGTGATTGAAGTCAGAAAGGAAGTTACTCAGGCATGACCTGGAGCTTGTGAGAAACTTCCGGGAGAGGAAACTCAAAATCATGATGAGGAAGGGAACAAAAGTTCAAATACCTTTGAAACTTTTCACTCTTGAGACATGATTTATGCTTAAAATATCACTAAAGATACTTCAGTCTATTTTTGTTAATGTAGTATTGTTTCTATCTACCAGAGTATAAATTAAAGCTGCTAGAGTATTATAAATTTAATTTATTTCAAAATAGATAAATCCTAGTAGGGTTACGATTTTAGTTGATGGCGTGAACCTGGGAGAGCAAACCTAAAAATGGGGCAGACTAAAGTCTCATGCAATAGCTAACTTTATTCATAGTATCAGACAACTTATACTCTGAGGGCTAACAAAAGTCACCTGAGTAAAGCATACAATCATAATGACAAGCCACACATGGCAAAAAACATGTTTTTGCATGGAAGCACATGAGTAAGAACAACTGAAATAAATGCCATAGTGATATTTCAAGAGTGAAAAGTTTCGCTGGGCATTGGTGGCACACGGCTTTAATCCCAGCAATCTGGATGCAGAGGCAGGCGACTCTCTGTGAGTTCAAGGCCTGCATGGTCTCCAGAGAGAGTGCCAGGATAGGCTCCAAAGCCACACAGAGAAACCCTGTCTCAAAAAAATAAAAAAAAAAACAGTGAAAAGTTTCAAAGGTGTTTGTTCACACTAGGAGGAACACAAAAACACATTCCATGAACAATTCTGTGTTTTGTAGAAACTGAGGTCACAAGAATATTGTCTTGATTTCTTGGTGTTTTCTCACAAGCATTCAGAATTCTCACACAAGACTCCATTCCTGAATTGTATTCCACCTTTAATACATAATTTACTCTTACTTTAAAAATGTATTTTCCATAATGAAAAATAAGTTTGTTTCTGTGTTCCTCTTTTCACAGAGAAGATCTGGATATAGACTTAGGATAAATGTCGGGCATTGTCTTACGGAATATACTTCTATTTGTTCATTAAAATATATGTTTTATGTATGGTGTTGTTATTATTAGAAGTACACTGTTAAGTGATGTGATTTCTAATGTGATATATGAGACCCTTACAGCCATTTCAAGCTGATAACTTTTACCATAGTTCCATTGACATAAGGCAATATTTTCAGATAATAAACACCACTTCTACTCTGGGAATGAATTCACTTGATCACAGTGTTTTATTGTTTTAATTAATTTCTGGGCCTATTTTGCTGATTTTTTTCATTTTGTAAGATTTGTGTGCAAATATTTTGGCATGTATATTTATAAAATAGAGAGTTTTGTCACTTGTGTGAGTATATGTAAGAAACAGAGGGATTTGTGGTGCTGTCTTTTCAGTGTTCTTATATCAATGTTGTATTCTCTCATCAGCATGGATTAGGAAGCCATTCATTACTAAGTGTTTACATAGCATGTTCATAGAGAGAAAATATTCTGTGTCTAACAGCCTTTCAAGAAAGCATGCATGTGCACAAGATTCTGTCTTTTGCTCCCTGAAGGATTTTCCTCTTTTCCTTTAACTTATGATAGATGTGGAATGTTAGTGGTTTAAGGGTTGTTTTTTTCTATTTCTATATTTTTATTTCATTTTTAAACCATCATATGAGGTCCTGATATAGACAAATTCTGTATCTCTCTAGATATATTTCTTCAGATGCATTTTACATTTCATTGTCTGTAGTTATAAATTAATGTCTTCTTTTAAAAGTAAGCATGGTATAAATATCAAATTATTAATTTTATATTTGTATATCCTACTCTATAAAGATATCTGTTTCTAATTTAACTTTTAACTTTTCTTGAAAAATTTTCCCTGAAGGCATGATCAGGATTGATTTAAATATATATGTTAATGTAAATCTCAAATTTTTCTTTTTTGTTATTAATACGTTCCAACATATAAAACATAAATACTTGTATAACACTGTGATACTTGGAATATGTTTAATATTAAAGAAACAAAATTATTCTTTGAGGCTTGTATTTAATGTGGTCTTAGAATTAGGAAACTTATTTTTAGTTTATTCTTGAAGTGAATACCCACATAAGATATTAAATGGGCTAAACTAACTAAATTATAGTGTCAATGTGTTGCTAGAGATCCATATGCTCTGATTTCAGGCTGTGCTACAACAAGTAATATAGTTACACAGTGATATATGACAGAATACCAGATGGATAATCTATTAGCAGGGACATCAGAGACCAAAATACAAGTGCCAGGGGTGCACTGGTGCCAACCCTACAGCAAAATTACTGCTGGAGAAATATAACTTGAAACTTTTATCTTAGCCACAGTGCCAGGACTAATACATGTAGAAAATTAGTATCCAAAAAGTAAAGAAAGTTTAAAATCAATTTCTAGAGTGACTGTTAACAGAAATGTTGTCTATGAATGCTGTTCCTAAGCACAAACAATGGGGTTCAAGTTACATGGACACTTATAAAGAAAGAAGACAGAGCCTGTAATACTCTTAAGCAAGTAGAAGAGAAATAGAGATGGTAGCTCAGCTGGTAAGTGCTTGCCACATAAGCATGGGGGCCTGAACTTGATCCTTAGGACCCATGTAAACATCTGAGTGTAATGGCATGCACCTGTAATCCTGACTCTGGGGAAGCAGAAAATACTGGTCTACCGGGCTTGCTAGTTACCTAGCCAAGACCACTTGACAAGCTCCAGGTTAGAAAGAAACCCTGTCTCAAAGCCAGAGATGAACAGCACCTGAGAACATATGCCTGAATTTCAACTCTGACCTCCACATACATGTGCATACACAGCCATTCATACACCCCCACAAATGCAACTGCATCCCCATAAAGAAACATGCACACACACTAAGTAAATAAATGATAATTTACAAAAAGAAACAAGCAAAGAGTAATTTAGCATTTGACTTTTAAGTCAGACAGAGCATGATAAAAATCCATTCCTTTGTTTTCCTGACAAGGAGTCTTGAACACAGATAACACTTGTTTATATAATTTACTGTTATCTGCCTCCAGAAGCTATGGTTGTGCAATCTTGGCATGAAGTAAAACTTTTATCTAAATATTTCCTGTTAATAAATGTCAAATCAGTGGTAGCCTTAATATCCTATTAATAAGAAACAAGTTTATGTTGAAAGGTCTGAGTGTATAGGTTGGAAATCTGACATGAACTCCTTGTATAGCATCAGGTCATCTTGGACTGATAGGCTCTATAAGACATCTGCATAATTTTAACCATTTGCTATGCACCATGAAGTCACTCCTGTGAGTGTGATTTATTGCACTTTTTCTTGTAAATTTTAAAGTTTTAAGTTGAGTGCAACACAGAGCAGAAAACCCCACAATTTCCAGATGCCTCTGGCCTATCTCCCACAGGCTCTGCCTCCCCATCATCATTGTCACCAACCAGAGAGGAGTAGCCTTCCTCCCCTAAAGTAATGTCACTCCAAGTTTAAGGCTTGCATATGGTTGATGCTCAGTGTTACATAATCTACAGGCTTCGACAAATGTTTAATGATAGGTACTCATTATTATAATATCTCATGGAATAATTTTACTGCCATGAAAATCTACTTTGCTTCACTGATTTATTCTTAGAAGCCGTGGGTCATTTTCTGTTATAAGATTTTTGCTTTCATAAGAATGTCATCTAGTGAGAATGGCACTCACGCCGCCTTTAGGTTGGTTTCTTTTGTTTAGGAGGGCACATTCACATTTCCACCATGTCTTTTCATGACTGGATAGCTCACTTCTTCTTAATGCAGAATAATACTTAATTAACTGAACATATGACAGCTAACACATCCACTGGAGAACACTTTGGTTGTTACATAACTTAATCATTTATTAATAATATCTATATACATATATATTGTATGAACCTTAGTTTTAACACATTTAATCAAATTTAAGGAGCATGACTCATAGGTCATTTATTGAATGAGTATTTAGTTATTGGAGAAACTGTCCTGCTATATTCAAATTAGAGTATATTATGATTTTCTCACTACTGACAATAATAAATGCTATATTCTCACAAGAATTTGCTTTTATTGTATTGTTGAATACTTAGGTCCTTCAAATAATTGCTAATGTCATACTGCTATTTAAAATTGTGAAATATTATTGACACATTATGTTGACCATTTTCATATTTTTATTTGTTCACACGATGTATAACTTTGGTTAGGTATCTGTTCAAACATTGGCCCATCATATTCAATTTTTTATTGCTGAGCATTAATATCCCTTTGACTATTTGGACAAATAGTATTTTTTCAGATATGTGTCTTATAAATATTTTCTCCTTGTCTTTGGCTGATATTTTTTATAGTGTGTTTCACAAAGCAGAAATTTCAAATATTAATTAGATATAGCTTATTAGGTGCTTATGGGTTTTTTTTTTTTGCTCTTGTATCTAAAAAAAGTCCTTGATAATTACAAACTCATTTAGAATTTTTCCTGTGATTTCCTTCAGAAATTTTGCAGTTATATTTTGCCCCTGGGTTTAGGGTCCAATTTTAGCTTTGGGATTTGTTTTTGTAAAGTATTTAAGATTAGTTTAGATCTTTTTTCTTTTTTCATGAAAATGCCCTATTTTGGAATTATTAATTTAAAAGAATATACTGTTCTCAGTGACAATGTTACTAGTGTGTTTATGATCTTCTATTGACTCTGCTTTCCTACTCTTCATTACAATTCAATAAAATTTGCGAAGAAATTATGAAATGGACTAAAGCCATTCCAAAGAAAATTCTGGATTCTATTCTATTCAGTTGCATGGGAATAGAATTTTCTCCAGTATGAATAAAATTCACAAACATGTTTCTTGAACAAGAAATGTTGAATAAATGCTTTTTTGTTTGACTGACTGATTGAATGCTAACGGTTTGTATTATTTTTCTTGTTGCTGTATCAGAATATCTGACATATATCAAGCAAGGGAGGACTGGTTTGATGAGGCTCATGATATCAGGGGACATGGAAGTAATGCAAGAATGGGTCAGTGGATGGTAGCAGTAACATCAAGCATAGTATCTCCTATCTTGCTTTATCAGGGAAATTCTCCTCCATTCTAGGCTCAGCACTCCTGGCCTATGTCTCCCCATTAGGCAACAAGTCCCAAAGGTTACACACACCTTCAAGATAGCACCAGCATCTGGAGACTATGTGGATAAGCATAGGAGCTTGTGCCAAACTTTTCATATCCAAGACATAACAGCTTCCTCAAGTGTATGGCTCATGAGGCTAGAAAAGTTGTGTATTTTAAGTGAGGATGTTTCTAGCTTGAGGAAGTTTATGTTACTTGTATTTCAAACAGAAGCTAAATCCCAAATGACCTGATGCTACCCTGTATAGGGAATGTTCAAAGACAGATGTTTTCTGTTATTGTTCCCCTAGACATCTTTTCTGGCAAATTGACTCTTAGCATCATTTGTGAGTTTTAGGAAAACAAATTTTGAAATTGTCTAGAGTCTGTGTAACAATAAAAATCTTTGCAAATTCAGAATGAAAAATTCTGTAGTGGGGATAAAAAATCCTCCCTCCTCTGGTTTATGCCTTCCCTCAAACCTAACTACCTATCTTATTTGGCATGTGAACATTTTCTCCTTGCCCCAGAGACTCCTATTGACAAATTTATTAAGACTTTCTTATCTAGAATGTTAATGTTTCTGTAAATCTTTACCATCTGTTCTCCAGTCTAATTGCAAGTGCAGAGTAAACGTAATTCAAGACTTTATAATAATAAATTCAGATAAATTATTTAAACGCACTCACTTGTCTTTATTCAAAGTAGCATGGATGCTTCAGCCTTCTTTCTCTCCTAGGCATTCTCTCAAAAGTGTCAATCCCCAGTATTCTTTGTCACAAAACAACTATCTTGAAAACGTTTACTCTGGCCTTCTTCTAGTGTCACAGTAAATGAGATGCCATTAGATGAAACCTGGGACACCTCCTAAGAACCATGAAAAATTGAATTTCTTCACATACATATTTATCTCTCTCAACCTGTCTGTCACCCATCAATCGCCTTCACTCCAAACATAGTATGCCCATGACTCAAATATGTCATTTGACTTGGAAACTCAACCCTTTTATTTAAAACTATAAAAGCCTTTGAAATTGCCTATTTTTCCAATGTAAACATCCTTATTATCATTGTAAGGAAAGCATTTTTGTTAGTTGTCCAACTATTTCCATGGTACTTTTATTAAATCATAGGTTTATGTTCTGTATATTTCCCAGTACTCCTTTGTGCTTGCTTGACATGTTTCTGATTTAATGCAGAGCAGGTTAAGAGAAATGTTTGCTTGCATGAAGTGGACTCTTCATGGAAAAGTAACTAGAAAAACAGTCTTTTATTATTTATTTTCACTTATTTGGGGTGGGGGCTTTTGGATTTTGGTTTCTTGAGACAGGGATTCTCTGTGTAACAGCTCTGGCTGTCCTGAAACTCACTTTGAAGACAAGGCTGACCTCTTCTGGGATTAAAGACTTGAGCCATCATCACCCAGACAGCCAGATAGTCTTAATATTTAAATAAACAAGTCCTAGATACATAGTATCTCTAAGTTCATTTCAAAGCTGACTCAAAATTCCTGAACCAGATGGGACTGTTCACTTATAGGTCAGGCAGACTTGCTTCAATGGAGGACAGATTAGGTCATCAAATGACTCAGTTAAGTGCACATTGTAGAAGAATGTACATATTTAGGAGATACAATTTTCAGTTAGCATGCTTCTCCAATACTGCAAGGATGTTCTAGCCATTTTGCCCAAGTGCTCCATGACAGTAAAACAAAAACTATCAGATCACAATGCACTGTTGTGTCTTACTCCTTAAAAGTTGGTGTGAACAACCTGAAGTGAGCTTATATCTGCTTCAGATTATATAATTTTAAAAATTGGCATAAAACATAGAGGCATGCAGAGTAAAGGCTTGCTGAATTTAATATTGGGAGCATAGTAAATATGTGTTGAGGCAATGGAGAAACATAAATGTTTCTGGTAAAAAAAAAAGAACCTTTGTTTTCTAGTTAAGTGTTAATTACTACTATAAAGATGACAATTCCAACTCTTATAAACAAATATATGCAATCTAATTTACTAAAAGAGACAGCAAAAAATACTAGTAGACAAGGGAAATCTTAAGAAGTTGACAGACTTCTTGCCAATATCTTTGCATTAGCTTGGAAGGAAATTCCAATAGTGCCCTGGGGATATGTGATTCTACTACAAAAGGTCATGCAGATAGGAGCCAAAAGGATTTGATTGCTGGCTAATTTTTCATATACTCTGCAACGCTGGCTTGGAACCTTGGCTCTCAGGGAAAGGAATCCACAAGGTGGATTCTCTAGATGTCTCTGAAACTTTTAAAACACATGTACAATAACATCCTGGGTTATTTGATCGTCTAGAAAACAAGAGAAATTATAAATAGAACTCTCACTATCATTCTACTAAATGATGTTTTGAAACTGTCTACTCAAAATGAAGTGATAGAATGAGTGTAACACACTTAAAGAAATGGTCCAGTTTCTCTGATTTCTTTCTCAGCCTTTTTATTGTCTGTATATAGTAGGGCTACTGATTTTTTTTTTTAGTTAATCTTGTATCCTGCCACATGCTGCAGCTTTTTAGCAGCTGTAGTAGTTCCCTGGTAGAGTTTTCCGGGTCACTTATGTAAACTATCATATCAACCGCAAATAGTGAACTTTTGACTTCTTCCTTTGCAATTGGTATCCCCTTGATCTAATTTGTGGTCTTATTGCTGTAGCTCAAACCTCAAATGCACTATTGAAGAGATATAGAGAAAGTGGACAACCTTGTCTTGTATCTGATTTTAGAGATATCGCCTTGAGTTTCTCTCCATTAAGTTTAATGTTGGAAATTGGCTTGCTGTATATTGTCTTTATCATGTTTAGGAATGTTCCTGTTATCTTTAATCTTTCCAACATTTTTATCATGAAGGGGTGCTGGATTTTGTTGAACATTTTTCAGCATCTAGTGAGATGATCATGTGGTTTTTTCTTTTTCAGTTTGTTTATATGGTGGATTACATTCATGTATTTTTGTATGTTGAACCATCCCTGCATCCCTGGGATGAAGCCTACTTGATCATGGTGGATGATTTTTCTGATGTGATCTTAGATTCCATTGCCAATATTTTATTGAGTATTTTTGCATCAATGTACATGAGGGAGATTGATCTGTAGTTCTCTTTCTTAGTTGTGTCTTTGCATGGTTTGGGTACCAAGGTGATTGTAGCCTCACAGAAAGAGTTTGGCAATGATCCTTCTGTTTTTATTGGGCAGAACACTTTGAGGAGTATTGGTATTAGCTCTTCTTTGAATTTCTGGTAGAATTCTGCACTGGAACCATCTGGCCCTGGGCTTTTCTTGGTTGGGGGACTTTTGATGACTGCTTCTACTTCATTAGGGGTTATAGGTCTATTTAAATTGCTTTTCTTTTCTTGATTTAATTTTGGTAAGTGATATTTATCTAGAAAATTGTCCATTTCCTATAAAATTTCCAATTTTGAAGAATGCAGGTTTTCAAAGTATGACCTCATGATTCCATGGATTTCCTTAGTGCCCGTTGTTGTGTCCCCCTTTTACTTTCTGATTTTGTTAATTTGGATGTTCTCTCTCTGCCTAGAGTCTTTATCCAGTAGCTGATGGAAGCAGAAGCAGACATCCACATCTAAGCACTGAGCTGAACTCCTGGAATCCAGTTGTATAGATGGAGGAGGGACAAACAAAGCGGTCAAGACCATGCTGTAGAAACATGAAGAAACAGATGTCCTGACCAAGTGAGAGCACACAGACCCCAGTTGTAAAACTGGGGAACCAGCATTGGACTGAACCAAGCCTTCTGAATGTGGGTGTCAGTTATGAGGCCTGGGCAGTCTATGGGATATCTGACAGTGGAACCAGTGTTTATCCCTAAGTGCACAAATGGTCTTTGGGAGCCCATTCTCCATGGAGAGCTACTCTCTCAGCCTAGATACAAGGTGTAGGCCCTCCCCAAAATGATATGACAGACTTTGATGATCCCCAATGGAAAGCCTCATCCTCCCTGGGGAGTGGGTGGACGTGGGATTAGGGGGTCATTGGGGGGTTTGGAGGAATGGGAGGGAGATTGACCTGGGATTGATATGTAAAATAAGATTGTTTCTAAATAAAAAAGAAATGGTCTAGTATTCAAATTCATATTATACTGTTTTGGTGTATGATTATAGAAACTAAATATAGTTAGTTAGTTGATTTTTCCCATTCTTCTAGTAAATAACTTCACTTCATTCAAATATCTATTCACATCATATAATGTTTGTCTTTTTATGGATAGTTATTGGGAGAAATAGAAAATGATTCCCACCTAGTCTCCACCTAGACAATTTCCGAAGCACCCACACCTTTAAAACTGACCTGTTCTAAAAACAAAACAAAACAAAACAAAAAAACTTGCCCATACACCAAGAAGCCAGCTTTTTGCAAAACTGAATGCTTTGCAAAAACACCAGCTCAGTCCTTACCCAGAACTTGGTCTTTCTCTAGAGATGACTACCAGGGACCCTAATATCCAACATGACCTCTTCTTTGGAAGTTATTAAGGGAGAATCTAAAAAGCCTTTGAAGGCCCTTGTTTAGTTACTTTTTTATTGATATAGCAAACAATATGACCAAGGCATCTAGTAGAAGAAAGGGTTTATTTGGGTTTTCAGTTTCTGAGGGCTAGTAGTCCATCACCAACATGGCATTGGGAATGAGAACAGGCTAACAAGCATGACACTGGAGCAGCAGCTACCAGCTCACATCAGGATACCAAATATAAAGAAGCAGAGAGCTCAGTGCAAATGCAGGAGGCTTTTGGCACCTCACAGTCCTCTGTGACATCCCTCCTCCAAAGTGTGTCTTCTGATGGTAAATTTTCCTGTTCAACAATTTCATCTGAGAAACCCAGGACTTTAGTGCCTATCCTCAACATAGAATTTCAACTATGATCATAACAACTAGTGAAATATCTTTGTCCTCTTTTCAACTGATTTACACTTAGAACAAATATGGTAGGATGTCAAGTATAGCTTTCATGTCTTTGTCCTTTAATCATAAATCTGATTGTCTCGTTAAACAAAACTGTAAGCAGAAGGATGAATATAAGCCCTTTCTACTTTGGAAGTGTCTCTGGAGTTAAACATTTTGTTGCTGGAGCAAGTTGACCCATGTTTAGGTTGCTTTCCTTGAGGGGTCTGTTGGATTCTACTCCTTTTCATCTGAAAAAATTCAAAAAGAAATTATCTTTCACTCTCAGAAATCTAACTGCCTCTGATTTTTTGGAGCTAAAATATTCTTAAGCAGCTCCCAAAGCACTAGCAGACATGGAATACACATTTTTGTGAGAGAAATTTTTTCTTTTTCTTAAGATATTTTCCTTTGTAGTTCTTACAGATACTTTGCTGGCAGTTAAGTGTCAGTTGTTATTATCAAGGACTGTTATGAAAGACTCCGAAGATCATTCATTGCCGTATATGCTCTAAAGGAGAATGGTAAAGTGTGTATGGGGAGGAATTCACAAGAGTTTGGGTTGTTTATTCTCTTAAAATTAATAACAACAACAAAACACATAAACAAACAAGGATGTTTCAAACAAGGATACTGAGAAAAAGCCACAAATTATAAATTGGACAACTATGAACCAACCAGAAACAAAATACCAAGTTTTACCATATTGACTTAATTTTTCTTGCCTTTTTTGGTATTTACTTGCTTATTCTAATAATTCATGGGTAAAGCCTTCCAATTATTTTGTCTTCATCATCATCTAATTTTTCCCAAAGTAAACTAAACATAAGGTTGATCCTCTTCCGTATAGCCATGATTTTTACTTTCTTTTATTGGCTAGTTGCATAATCTTGATAGCCTCATTGCTTTTTATATGAAAATGAAATAATTATATTATATTATATTATATACCTCAGTGTATATTACTATCTTGATGTTAGCAGCGACTGTGTCACAGAGGAATTAATATTAACAGTAATACCCAAAGAAGTGAGTTTCTGCGTCTGCTGGGGAACCATATCATCTAAACTATGTGTTGATGTAGGAGTAGAGGTTATTAAATATAGGGAGCATTAAGGCTAGTAATTTTGTCTATTTCTATTCAAACTTGGAGGGTTGTCCTTAAGTGTATGGACATATGTTTTCCTGTAAGTTTAAAATTAAGATAGAAAATTTGGACAGTTGATGCCCCATATGTTACTTTACTTAATCACACACACACACACACACACACACACACACACACACACACACACACACAGTACAATCAAAGTAGAAATGAGATTATCTAAAATAAGGAAAAGGATAGTGGGAAGAGACAGTAGAGGAGGAAGGGATTGATATGAATGGCATGTACATGATATACTTGAATGAAAACTCTGTACAAAACCCATAATTAAGCACAATGAATATACCTAATGGAAAATTTTAAAGTCATTTTCAACATCTGAAGCTTTCCTAAACAGATTTAGTTTCCCCTGCAACTTGGGATCCTCTTAGAATCTTAAAGTATATTTTCAGTTCCACCTTTTGCATCTCAATTTATATGTGTGAAATTCTTCGTGTCATGAACTTACTAGTTTAGCTCTAGGAATCCTGTCTTAATATACAAAATTTACCTTAATAGTGTTTTAAAACATGCTACTGACTTAATACAAGGAAGAAGAGAGGATCAAGGGAGTTAAGAACAAATGGAGAATAGAGGAAATAAAGGAAACAAATCAGAAGACTTAAATATGTACTAGCCCAAACAGTGAAAATATAGGAGCTAATATATAATAATTCATTATGAGAATATAAAACTATAGAAGCAAGTAATATGAAAAGACACCCAATGTAAACAGCAGTCATGTATAAGGTATAAATAAGATGCAAAGTGGACAGCATCAAAAGACATGTCATCAAAGATAAGAGGAAACTTTCCATAACTGAATGAGTCAATTTTGAAAGAATAGATAATTTCTAAAATGAAAACTCTCTGAATTCAGTCCTTTAAGTTTTATATTAACTTATTGTTTCCTAAATTATTTAATCAATAGTAGCATATTCAGGTATAATCTCTTTGAAAATTCTATTTATTTTTGTTCACTGTGTTCTATAATGCTTGGTTTGAATTTTGCATGTTGTCTAACTTTTGTTGTTTGTTTCATGTCTGGTGGCTTTCTGACTTATGTTGGACACAATTCTATATTTCTTACAGAATTTTTTGTCATCTTGCCTAAGCCAGATTGGTATTTGTGCTGGCTCAATTAAGACTGTCAATTCAATTTCAACACCCTTCCTCTTAGGATTTTCATTTTTATCTGTGGTCACTGACAGCCAAGACCATGTGTTCTAGTTTGATAACTATATTTCTCCATTTCCTCTTGTACCTCCCTTCCTACCAACTATGAATGAGATCTAGTGAAAGGCAAAATAGTATGAAATGGTCTTTAAAAGGCCCCATAATAAATACTTGAACCATCTTTAAATTAAAAATAACAAGAGGGGAGATGAATGAGAACAAAAGGAGGTAGAACATAGTCCACCAATTATGATATCCACTCCTAACCTGGCTGCATTTCTTTTCACTTTATTTACATTGGTTTTTATTTTTATTTTTATTTTTTTGGTTTTTCTTTTTTTGCTTTTTTGAGACAGGGTTTCTCTGTGGCTTTGGAGGCTGTCCTGGAACTAGCTCTTGTAGACCAGGCTGGTCTCGGACTCACAGAGATTCACCTGCCTCTGCCTCCCGAGTGCTGAGATTAAAGGCATGCTCCACCAACGCCCGGCTACATTGTTTTTTAATACAAACTATTTAGATCATATTCTTCCTCACCTCATAAGTCGTGCTAGATCTTCTCTATTTCCCTATCTAGTCAACATCAATATCAGGTTTTCTTTTCCCCTCAATTCCTCACTCTAAGAAAAGGAAAAAAACAAACAACCCAAGACAAAAATACAAAAACAACACAAAAAAGGGCACACAAAAATATAGAGTACTTACTGTGTTTGCCACCTACTCCTGGCCATGGATCCTACCCTTGAGTGGAGTTGATGTACCCAGTGACCATGCCATTTGGGGAAAATCCTGAGATTCCCCAGGTCAGGTCTTGACTTCCAACTTCTATAGAAGCTTTCACTAGAGATCATTGCTTTTTGTGTCTGCTACTTTTTCTTTTCAAATTTATGTTCCTCCTCAATATACAAATCACATAAAATTTCCTCAACATATAATTGCTTTCCATTTTCGAAAACAGAGAAGTAACAACTGAATACTGACCTAAAGCATAGGATGGGATAAGCAAGCACAAGGTAGGGCTTCCTGGGAAGATCTTAGACCTCTGAACTAAAGGCTTCAGGATGGATGAGAACTTGGCTTTGAAATGTCAACATTTTTTGAAATGTCAAATAAAGGTCTGAAATAAGGTTTGAATGCTGAAAGTTCATCCTCTGTCTATGAGACAAGAGAATTAGAAAAACCCAGATTTACCAGGTGGTGGTCTCACACGCCTTTAATTCTAGCCCTGGGACAGCAGAGGCAGGCAGATCTCTTTAAGTTTGAGGCCAGCCTAGTGTACAGAATGAGTTCCAGAACAGCTGTGGCTACACAGAGAAACCCTGTCTTGTAAAGCAAAGCAAAACAACCATCAAAACACAAAAACAGAGGCATGCAGGTCATTGATGTGTGTAAGTCATGTGGTAGATACTGTTCTTTAATGTAGCAGGCTATAAAGTTCCTAGGAATATTTTAAAAAATTAGCAACTTGACACACACATTTTAAAAGCATTCTTAAAACCAGAGTTTATAGACCAAATCATCCTCTTCTTGTTGAGTATTTTCTGGTTCATTCCTATTTTGCTCTGTCATATTTTTCCACAAACTTAGAGGTTTAAAAGAGAATTACTGACCATTTTAATGCTCTGGAAATCTGATACACAAGACTAATCCATTGGTTAGAATGAGGAGATAACAGGATCATGCTTTTTGAAATTTAGGAGAGAATCAGCCTTTCCCAGATTTGATCACATGCCCCCCTTGCCTCCCTCTTTCAATCCAGCAGCAGCATATGATACTCAAACCTATACTATTCCAGCCTAATCTAATCATCATCTACTTCAGTCACAACTTGGATTAGTCCGGGTTGGGATTCTCTAATTCAACAGAAATACACACAGACACACACACAGACACACACACAGACACACACACAGACACAGACACACACACACACACACACACACACACACACACACACACTGTGTGTGAACATATATGTGTGCTATATATATATATTATATATATATATATATATTGTGTGTGTGTGTGTGTGTGTGTGTGTGGTGTGTGTGTGTGTGTGTGTGAGAGAGAGAGAGAGAGAGAGAGAGAGAGAGAGAGAGAGAGAGAGAGATTGATATTTATTAGATTGTCTTACAGGACATAGAGGTCATAGTCTGGGTAGTCCAACAATGAACACCTCACCCTGCAGATGTCGAAAACCTAGCAGTGGTTCAGTCCACAAGGCTGGATGTCCTGCCAGTCCCAATCTAGTACTGAAGAGAATTCCTGGATGGCTGTTAGAATTCAGTATGTGTCAGAAGCCTGAGGGTGTTGGTTCTAGTATCTGTGATGGAATGGTGTAGCAACAGTGTACATGAACTTGCCAGCAAGAGTAAGGACAAGAAGAAGAAAAAGTTTCCTTCTTTTGCTTTCCTTTCTCTGGGCTGTCACTAGAAGATGCTGACCACATTCACAGTGGACTTTACTATTTCAAATAGTCTGGTCATGAAAATGCTCCACAAGAGTACCTGGAAGCTGTGTTTTAGTTGATGCCACACACAATCAAGTTGACAACTAATATTAGTCATCACCCAACTCCTCTGCTTGTACCCTTTCCTGTCACCCTCGTGTAAGGACTCTTGCAATTATGTTGGGACCATGTGGACAAAATTATTTCCAGATTCTTACCATGGCCATACCTGAAATGTCCCATTTGATGTAGAAGTCAACCAGGTCGTGGGTTCTCAGGCTAAAAATACATGGATTTTGAGGAAGGAAAGACATTTTTTTCCTACCAATTTACTGTAAATTTCTTCACAGATTTTATTATATTTATTATTTATTTCCAGAATTTTGTTTTTACTGAACCTTCTGTTTTAAACTATAAACTACAAAGCCACAGCTTTCTTCCTAACATAAAAGCAAAATATTTGACTATGCATAAATGAATAGTGTCTTCCAGATAATTTTAGTTTATACTGAATGTAATGAGTGTTTTTGTTAAATATTTTTTTTATAAATCTCCACAGTGTTTTTCAAATCACATCAAATATATATCCCTTTGTGTGGCATGTAGTATCACTAGCTCTTAACATTTGTCTATGAACACAATCCCTAGGTCCCTGATGTGTATCTCTGAACAATCATTCTCTGTAAAACATAGGCTCATCATTTTGTCCCTCTTTATAAAATAGGGTCACTTAGGCACAAGAAGATGTACTAATTTGAATTAAAATGATATTTTTAAAATGCACAAGGAAAGCTTTCACATATGGAAGTGTGTCCTCCCTCAGCAACACCAGGCTCACTGTCTTCTAGTTAACAGTGGGAAATACTAATGTGTGCATGTAAGAGAATGCATGTGCCTATACCTATGAGCTAAGTATTTAAAACAAGATAGCAAGACACAATTCCACCTATTTTTCCTTAATTTCTATAAGGAAATTTCTTCATATCTTTCATGAAGTGAACTTTCATAAATGATTTTATAGCACTTGAAAATAACTTAAACATAGCCTACCCTCTTTGCTACAGAGACACAGACAGACAGACAGACACATACCCTGACAGAGAGAGAGAGAGACAGAGACAGACACATAGAGAGAAAGAGAAAGACATGCACACAGAGAGAGAGAGAGAGAGAAAGAGAGAGAGAGAGAGAGAGAGAGAGAGAGAGAGAGAGAGAGAGAGAGAAGATTCTCTAGCTCTAGGAAATGGTTTCCATTTATCTTCCAAAGTCTGTCCCTTACCATTCTCTCCCGCACATCACATTGTCAGCAATATAAGTATGTTAAGCCCTTCAGTCTCTTTCTTCCTTTGTTTTAGAGTTCACCATATAAAAGCCCTTTGGCACAGAATTCCATGGTTTCAAAGTGAATGTGCACTTCGCGGTTCTGTTTAGTCTTACCTTACCTTACTTTACAGGACTGATATGTGTTGAATATGCCCAAACATTACTGACCACTACTTATTATGTATTGTCATTATATTTTATGACACATGGCATGAGACGATTGTATTTTTTATGTGTGTTTTCCTAAGAGCTATAAGAGTTTGCTTCTTGAAGCCATGTCTAGCACAGTGTTTGCTCACAACATTCAGTAAAGACTAATCAATTCTCCACTTCTATGTGAGTGTGGCCTGCGTTTGAAGGACACCTTCAGGCAACACTCTGTAGGATTATGAATCTATAGACAGGATTGCCCTTTTGATGCTAGAATTTGTGTTTGAATGGCTATATAGTCGATTCTTGCCTCAAATTTGTACTCTTCTTGCTTCAAACGCTCATATTTAGGATCATAGGCATGAGTCACCAATATGCCAGTGGTTTTCTTTGTTAGTCAACCTTTTTTTTCCCTGATGTAACAAATACCTGAGAAAACCAAGTGAGGAATGAAAGTCAGTCTGTCCTGTTGAGGGGCAGATGGCTGAGGAGAATAGCTCATAGCAAGACAGCAAGGAAGCAAAGAGAAATTCCTTCTGCTAATGAACATTATTTTATTCCCTGGTCCCCTACCCTGTGGATGGTGCCACTCACATGCAGGGCGGGTCTTCCACAGTGAGTTAATCCTCTCTGGAAATACTCTCACAGACACGATCAGGGCCACTCATCACTGAACTTCAGAAATTTCTTGTTACAGTCAAGCCAACAGTGAAAATTAACCATCACAATATCCAAGAAAGAAAAAAGAAAGACATGACACCAACCAGTACATTTAATGAACTTCTTTTAAACAGTAAATGGGCTTTTATTTTACAAACTAATATAATGGCAGTTAATAAGGATGTGTTGCTGAGGTAGAGGTATTTTTATTGTTTGACAAAGAAGGAAGTTTTAATAGATGGACTATAACATGAATAGTTGTGCATAAAAAGCTATGTATCTCTAAAACCATCCCTCTTTAAGTGCCAGCATTTTAACATGAGGAAGTTCCTATGTTCTAACTCTGATAGTAAACAGAATACTTGGTGCTTAGCATGGCCTATTCTCATCACATGTTAACCACCCCCACATTAAATTGCTTGTCTATAGCATCCAATGATACATGAAATTCTGCAAGTATATGGCTTTTCCCATTGAGTGGTCAATTATCTCCTCATTTTGTCAGCTATTGATTCATTAAGTTTTAGGCTTTCTTCCCATAAAGTAATGTATTTCTATGGAATCTGAATCAGCATTGAAACTCAGGTTGAATAGGCAACATGTAGACTTCTGGCAAGTTAAAACTTGAAGCAATATAATTAATCTTAAGGTTTGGGAATATTTTGTCAAGTAGCCCATATATACTAAAGATATTAGACCAATATACTAGCATTTAAGTTGTTGAAATGAGAGAATTGGGTTTTTTTATCACGTTTAACACCAACAATAAGAATATATATATATATATATATATATATATATATATATATATAATAGGCATGGGACTATTTAACAAATGGGATACTTCTGAGGATTTTGCTATTAGATAATTTTGTTGTTCAAGCCTTCGTAATGCACTCACTCAAACCAGGCAGCTAAACATCATTGAATAATATGACGTCATGTGGGCACCATTGTAGGTAATGCCATATTATCATCTAAATGTATTTATAAGATTTGAATTATGTATTGCTTTCATACAAAGAAAATGTTTTACAAAGAATATTGAGACAGAGAATTCAAATTTTGACTCTAGACCAGTCAGTGGAAAGTGTGACTCTAAGTGTAATATTCACTTGCAATTTTTTTCAGTTCTTTGTGCGTAAAATGGCTGCTAATTGTAACATGAGTTCTAATAAGTCTTAAAAAATATCTCCAAGTGTCTTTTTCAGTTGTGTAAGCCTAACCACACAAGTATAGCAGTAATTAAGATTTCTCCAAGGCTTCATTTCAGTTAAGTGTTGAAATAGTAGATGGATGTGACGAATCATGACTGAATGAGGGAGTGTTTTTCCATCTTTAAGAAAAATTTTCATGTAGAAGCAACCAATGTTCTTCTAATAAGTAGAACTTTGATTAAAGTAACCCAGAGTTCATTGATAAGGAAATAATCAAGCTTCCTTATTACAACTCCTAAATGTACTTTCCAATTGTATGAAAGTGCTTAGAACACAAGGTCTTTTTTTTCTTTCTGTTTTTCTCTTCTGCTTTAAGGTGGTTCTCTCATTCTTTTCTGGACTATTTCCAACTCCTGTCTGACTCAAACACTTAAGTAATCCCAATGGAAAGAAAATGCTTCACATCACCGACCTAGCAGCTAACTCTCCAACCCAATGAGCCTAAGTGTTGTTTTCACAGTGTTCTGTGTAAGCTTGGTTCTCCAGTCACTGGTATATTTTGGTCTGTAGTTTGAGGAAACTGTGATGCTAAGAACTCTATCACTTCTTCTTTCTATTGGTTACCTTTTAACAAACATCACTCAGGTCTCATTTTAGGTATCACCCCCTTTGGAAATGCTTTTATCTGCATCAGAAATTGTGTTAGATATTCCTGGTTCCTGTAACGCTATATATCAGTGTCTTATGCTTTTGCCAATTATGGCATTTTTAAATTGTGTAATAGTCTGTATCATTTTATCTTCCTGTTTTCCCATAGGTGTACACTGCACTTCTTTTCCATTGTTTCTGAACCTAATGCCTTAGAAATATCCAATAACATCTGTGGTATACATAAAATTAGAAAATAAATCTAATCTCCTAACTGCCAACTTAGTCTACTTGATTCTGTTTCACAACATGTGATCACATGTGATCACACACACACACACACACACACACACACACACACACACACGATGCCTGGGCACTTTAAAACTTGAACTTGTCTATAAAGCCTTTGTCTAATTTTTTCTTTACCTTCTTCAATATTTTTTCACACTGGAAGTGTGAAATGGAAATTTCTTATGGATGTGAACCAGTGCATGGGGACCAACTTCACCCTTGGACCTTGGGAAACTGACAAATGTTGTTGAAACACTGTTGAATATTGTTAAAAAATCTGCTATTAGTGTTAATGGTGAGTCCTTATTATCAGCATTCCTTCTGAGGTTTATTTTTCTGAAAATTATGAGCATATTCAGGCATGGGAGAATTTAACTCCCTAATTGACATCTGTTAGAGTCTTCCTTGGTATTCTGAGTGCTTGAGCCAAGAGCTCTCAGTTACACAGTTAGCCAAGCTACTCTCATGCCAGCATTGAGTTTTCTAAATATTCTAGCAATTCTTAGAGGAAGGTTCACAACAATCAAAGCTATTTGCTACCAGACCACAGCTCTCTCTTCTGAATGTGCAGTTCCTACCATAACTGTATAAAGCAATTTACATTATACTTTTTCTGTAAATCTTTCTATTCAGGCCAGAAAAAGAAACACTTCTCTGGGTTGTCCAGAAAACAGCTTTGGACTGGTACAAGCACAATGATGAAATGACTTGTGTGATTACTGTTATGGAATAATCTTTTTGTACACTGTAAAAATGTCTCTTTGACAAGGTGCCTTCTGTTTGGATTTATAAAAGGTAAAGAGCCAATAGCTAGACAGGTAGAGGTTAGGCAGGACTTGGAGACGAGGTAAAAGAGAGCATAAGAGCTGTGGGAGAGAAGGGTCACCAGTCAGACACAGAGAAAACAAGAGATGAATATGCCATGCTAAAAAAAAATGTACCACTACGTGGTAGAGCATAGATGAAAAATATTGGTTAATTTAAGATGTAAGAGCTAATGAGCAACAAGCCTAAGCTATCAGCTTATCATTTATAATTAATAACAAGTCTCTGGGAGCCAGCTGGTGAAACAGAACTGGCTGGTCATTCAACAACAACAACAAAAAACCCTGCCTACAGAATACAATCTTTCTTTTGTAGGAAAGTTGGCTTGTGATTAGTGCAAGCATTCTATTTCTGGTTATATAAGCAGGTTATGTGGTTTACCATTTGACCTGGCTTGGAGATATACTCTGTGTTGTCCTCCTCTCATGTTGAAACAGCCCCAGTAAAGCTTTCCCTTCATTTGTGTTTTCTTTTAATCTGAATCATTAATAGAGTAGACTGAGTTGGTAATAAGAAAAGATAGCAGCAGAAGCCTAATTAGTGGTAAAGATCACAGCATAACTGCCAGTAAGAGCAAGAAATGGTCACAGTTTCATACCTGTGGCAACAGTGACAGTGGTAGTAACCACATCATACAACTGAAGAGTTCTGAAGAGTTGCCAAAGCTGAAAAAATGAGGGTTGCCAGAATTAAAGAAAAGGGTGGTGGTGAGTAGGTGGCATGAATGATAAAAGGTTCTAGATATCCACACAACAAAATTTGTAGCCATTGTCCAATGGAGGAGTTCTAGGGAGCTACCAGAAATAGGGTCAATGATCTTAAATGCTGGATCTCATTTTTACAAGCTGAGAAATGCTGATACACAGGTATGTGCAGTATAACACTAAAAACTATCAAGGGTTGTATCTGAACCTACATTCCTATCTGAGTAGAGCGAGAAGACCACAAGCAGATGGTTAATAATAGGAAGGTGAATTCCCATATACTTAGTCGTAGGTATGTACTCTCAAAGATTCAAGTATCTGCCTTACTCACACTCTATTCACTATTGTGATGTAGATATGGTCATTTGTGAGGATAGAGAAGAACAAATTTAAGAAATTCAGATTTGGTAATATATATAAGCAGATAAAGACACCTGCTGCCAAGGTTCATGACCTGAATCTGAACCTCAAAACCCACATGGTGGAAGGAAATAACTGATTCCCTCCAATTATTGTTTGACTTCCACGTGTGTACCTTGGAGAACACATGCATGATTGCACTCGTGCTCTCTCTGTCTCTCTGTCTCTCTGTCTCTCTGTCTCTGTCTCTCTCTCTCTCTCTCTCTCTCTCTCTCTCTCTCTCTCTCTCTCTCTCTCTCGCACCACGCACACACACTCACACACACACACACACACACACACACACACACAATGATTTTATAAATGAATTCAGAATATTTGATTTCATTTGTTTTGAGAGGAAAGTAATCAAATGTGGATAGGTCTGAGCAAAGATGTCACATATTATATTAAGGTTAGGTTCATATCAACCTAATAAAAATATCACAACAAATGCCCACAATGCAAACTTTCCCTCAGAACCTTTTTATATCCTCATGAAATCTTCATCAAGACATATTTATGTAAACAGACCTTATCCTAAATATGTCATCTTTAGCTCAGGATTGCTCTGCAACTAACTGAAGATTTATTGAAAGTGACAGTTTAATAGCATGTCTTATATTCCAGAGTTACTCAATCCTGTGCTTCCAATAACTTTCTTGTAAAGTATTTTTATTAAATTTTAATATTAATGCTTCAGTTTTTCATTGACTTCCCATTGAAACCAAATGTTTAAAAGATCTATTAGAAATGACATTTGTATTAATAAAACCACTAAATACTGTTTTTTTTTTAAAATAAAAATGTCTTTGATAGTATATTGGTGCCAGAGTAAAACTAGTGCTATGGTTCTTCAGTAATTCAAAAACTCTATTTCTTTCCTTTTATTTCAAAAATGGGGAATAACAGCATAAGTTAAAAGAAAAAAAGAACCCAGGTGGTTTTTTTTTGTGTGAAGTAGCATGACCATCCCATAAAAATAACAATCAAATGATTATTTTAATGGAATTTTTATTTTTTATCATGGATAATGATTGGATATGTAGCCCAAGCTGGTTACCTCCTTTACAGTCTCTGGAGTGCTGGGATTATAGGCATACACCATGATATTCAACTCTTAATATTCCTTAAACTAGGGTCATGAGAATAAGTAAACAGCTATTTAAAGATTGCACTAACAATTCTAAAAAATTAAAAAATATTTTATCTTCCTGTCTATGATATTTAAAGGTTAGTCTATATTTAAACAAAATAGCTATGGGACCCATGATTTTCAGTTCCAATAGACAAAGGCAGATATAGCTTTTCTATTAGTCAAAAGCATTTATGCAAGGGGCTGGGAGAGACCTCAGATGTTAAGAACTTTTGTGCCTCTTGCACAGGACCTGCGTTCAGTTTCCAGCACCCACATAGTGCACTAACCATCTGTAACTTCCATGCCAGGGGACCATTGTCTTCTGACCACTGCAAATGCCAGGCTCATATGTGGTGCAGGTGCATACATGCAGGCAAAACATTGACACATATAAAATAAATCTAAAAATGGTTTAAAGCACTTACCTAGCAAGCAAAATAATTTGAGTTTACCTATTTCTTCTTTTTGTCCTTCAACACACATATTTGTAGTATTGAAATCATCTGAAAATAGTTAATTCTGCCTGGAACATGCTAATATTGTAAAATTACCTTAAAATGCTCAATCATGTCCACAATAGCATTTTTGAGTCACTTTCAAAACCATTTTCATTCTAAGTGATATAATGTTGGTAGGCAGAACAAAGCCATAAAATAACCTATCTAGAACCATTAATCTTACAAATAAACTCTGAGAGAATAGCATGTGGTTAGTGTTATTGTTAATGAATAGAAGAAGCGGCCGGCAACTTAAATTGCTTCCAAGTAGCTATCATTCCAAGACATTTCTTTATGTTGTCCCAAGGCATTTCAGTGTATGTGACTCTTTTACTGAAATACAAAAGTAATACAAACACAATGAAAATGGCCAACATCTCTTTGAAGTATGTTAACTCCAATAGAATTGATAGAATTTCCAGAGCATTACAAATTCTCTCTCCTTGCCTTACTCATGAGCAGTGAATCAATCTTGAATGGTAAAACACCCAAATATGTTAGAAAACTTGAGAGTTCTTTGATTCTCTGCACCATTTGTGACAGAATTCCTATTCTAGGGATTTTAAACATAATCAATCAGATTATAGCCGAATCTGGTCCACAAGTGAAGAGCCAGTGAGTCTGAGATACAGCAGCAAAAGTAGGAAATTTATGATGCTCCTTCACGGCAAGTTTTGAGATGCTCAAAAGAGCAGGGTCCTGACAAGATGGCCCTGCAGTTAGGACAGCAGATACTTCAAGGTGTTTACTGGAAGAAGCGTGAATTTTTCACTTAGCACAACTTTTGGTAGAGCAATATCCAACATATTTGAAGATGTGTGGTGTACACTTATCTTTAATGTTGCTAATATTGACTTTCCTCTTTCAGGAATAACTTTTTTGAGGTATATTTGCTAACTTGTCATAAGGAGCATGATGTAAAACCTGACAAAGAGATAATGGTGGGGGGGGTTGTGTAGGGGAGTGTAAATCAAGAATGATAGCTCTGAGGGAGATGGTTAACTCTGAAGAATATCTCCCATGTCAGGCTTTAAGTGTTTTATGAGCATATAATCCTATGGGACAGTCAGGGCTTTTATGTTTTGGGGGTAAAGAATGAAAGACATTGTTCCCAAAGTCTTTTAACTAATTCCAAAACCAGAGCAGAACAGTGCAACTTGGTGTGGTGATATTTTGTTTACGATACAATAAAGCTTGACTGAAAATCAGAATGCAAAGCTAGCCACAGCCATAGAGGCCAGGCAGTGGCAGTACATACCTTTAATCCAGCAGCCACACTAGATAGCCATAGAAGCTGGGAGGTGATGGTGTACACCTTTAATCCCAGTACTAGCGAGGAATATAAAATAGGAGCTCAGATTCTAGTCTTAGTTTGTATTCAGACTACACTCACACACTGAGGATAGGATCTCCCCAGCCTTAGTAGAGGTAAAAACTCTTTAGTGGCTGGCTGCTTTGATATTCATCTTGAACCCCAATATCTGTCTCTGAGATTTTATTATTCATGCTACAACTTGGCTCTAGTGAAAATGTGTAAAAACATTAGATTAGTACATTTTTCTATACCTTTTAATTATTGTATGTTGTGTTTATAGAAAGATAATTGCAGATTATAGAGTTCAACTAGATATCTCAATATATCTAGATATCTAAACCACAGCAGCATGTTTCTAAGCAGAATCCTCAAATAAAGACATTGTTGCTACCTGTCATACCACTTGCTCATGATTCAGAGTCTTGACACTGAGCAGCATGTAGCCACTTCTAGATCAGCTGCCTCTACTGGCATGTTCAGACAAGGAGGAGAGTCTTCCATTAGTAAGTGAACGTACTTGAGTTTTGTACCCACGAAGACCATATGTAATACTTGATGTGGCTATTTTTCAGAAAGAAAACAGGTTATTATTTAAAGGGGGACATGGATGTTGTATAGTTTAAAACTGGAGATAGTCACTATGCAGGTCATTTTCCCATGGCAAAATATAAACTCTGTCATTAGCTGTCAAAGACATTTAAGATAAAGGATTACAGGTATCAGTACACAAATATATAGAAGGAATAAGTTGTGGTGCTCCACATCACCTTGGGGTGACTGCAGAGTTCAAAATAATCCCTTGTTATTATATGAAGATGTAGGAAACAGGAGCTCAAAGGTTCCTACATAAAGACATAATGAGCAGGAAATGCTAATTACCCATTTGATCAGTGCATACTGTAGGCATATGTTGAAATATTGCAACCCGTATCTTAATCTCTCTCTCTCTCTCTCTCTCTCTCTCTCTCTCTCTCTCTCTCTCTCTCTCTGTCTTTAGGGCTATTGACCGATGAAACAATATTCACTTCACTGAGTAGCTAACAGGCTGTGATTTTAAAAGACAAAGGAGCAGAGAAATCCATAGTCTATGTTAGCAAGTGTTGGTTCTTAAAGGTTGCTCATATTTCTCATCAATGCTCATCCTTTTCCTATGATCTTTTAGTTCTCTGGGAAAGCACCAATTAAGTGCTAATAAGGCATTACCACTTCTGGTTAATACCATTTAACAATTTCTGATCTTGTAGCCAGGGGAGCCACTTTCCAGGCTTTTCACAGAGAGAAGCAGTAGAAGCCACCAATGAGAGACATAGAGAGTTGATATAAAGCAACAGCAAGATAGGGATCAATCAAAAAACCAAATTTTATGTAGTGCACTCTGATGTTAAAATCTCAAATCATTCAATGAATGGTATATACAAAAACACTAATACATACACTAAGCTGCATGCATTTATAATATATCTAGCCATTCCTAAATAAGAAATTGTCTGCACATAACACTTCCAAATGTTGTTGCTCTCTCAGATAACAAAATTCCAGAAACTATGTTAATTGTTGTTATTTATTTCAAAGTCAGATGTCATGAGAAAAATGAGCAGGGGATATGGTGATGTCTACTAGAGACTGCTAACACTATTCCCTCTAAGAGCACCTTTTGTCTTCAAAGAGAATGTAGCAGTCTACTTGCCTTTAATGTGAAAATATAAAAATAGAGCAATCAAGATAAATGTCTAGTGAAAAGAAAAACAAATGGCAGGAGGGTGACTGGGGGACAAAGAGATGAAAATATGGATATTGAGTTAGACACATGGGAGAATGACTTCTTGGCAGGATAAATCCCAACACAGCAGCCTTATAAAATAGGACACAGACACATAAACACAGATGGTAGAGTTCCAGAGGATAACAGTGCATCTCTCAACTCTCCTTGAATTCTCATTACCTCCCTTAAGCACCCAGGCCTGAAAGTTTTAGGCTTCTTACTTTTGCAATGATCCTTCAATTTTTTCCCCCTAAGAACTCCCTCTAAATGCATGAGATGGAATAAACTCACTTTCCAGGTAATTGTTTTGTTATAGTTTTTCTTTTGGCTAGTTTGATTTCAGCTTGGGAACTTGAACAGGAACATGTCTATTGGGTAACAGTAATGATTTGTTCTTTATGCATGGAGACAATAGATCCCCACTTCCTGAACCAGTGTCTTGGGAATCAGCGGCTGAAATAAAATGAGGGAGTCAAATTTTAAAGGATACCTAAGGTAAATATCAGGAAACAGTGTACAGAGTGGGTTAGAATAGACTATAGGGTTTCACAGACTTGTTGACTGGTGAGGAAGAATCAGTTAGATAACTAAAGATGACAATACAGATAGCCAGCACTAAATTGGCAAAGGCAGGCTATAGGAGAAGATGAGGAAGGAAATCACAGCTGAAAGCCTAGAGAATACAAAATATTCAGGAAATAAAAAAGGTTTGCATGTAAGGCCGGTCTCCCCTGTGGGTGTTTGTTGGTGTTAGAAGAAGGAGAATCAGGACGCAGAGCTCTGTTCTGTGATCCAAAGACAGCAGTGATTCTACCACTCTAGGTCTACTGTGCAGAGGGTAGGAGAGATTTGCAAATGTGTATCACCAGTAAGGGCAGACTATGGCACTAAGCTGTTCTGGTTATGCAGAATCAGGATGTAAAATTGTACAAATGCATGGCCAGATAGAGAACAAATGCAGGATGGCAGCCTAAAAGTTCTGTCCCTTTGAAGAGAACAGCTCTCAAGCCACTCAAGTTTATTATCACCCAAACAATGGAGAATCCAGTTTCTCAAATTTTCTGAGTTCCTATGCAGATTTTCAAACTTTTAATTTTTACTATGAATAATATGAATAATTATTTTGTAATAATGTCATTTAAATAGCACTTTTGCCTTGGGTAGAAATATTTGTAACCCAGATAATATCCCCAATGGATAGCAGAAAAATCAAACAGCAAGTTCACTGGTCACTCCAAGGAGCACAGGATTCTCATACCTCAAAACTTCAGAGTTCAGCCTGCAGAATTATAAGTTTGAGGTCAACCTAGGCTGCCAGAATGAGATTGTGCCTCACAAAAAAAGAGATGTAAAAAAATGTTTGATTAATATACACTTTGGGGTGGCTGGAAAAATTGACAGCAGATAAATTCAATTCCAATTCAGAATATTTCATGCTGCATTAAAATGCAATATATAACCAAGTTGTAACTAGGCATGCAGTGGAATGGTACAAACAATATATACTACCTTGTTATTAATATTTTGATAGAAACATTATTTTCAAGTGTTTGGCATATTGCTAGTATTTCAACGCAAGGAAAAGAAAATTTAAAAAACAAAGGATTTGAAGACTGCAGTTATTGAAGAGGAAATTAAATTTACTGATTGCCTCTTATAAGTAAACATGTACATTTTACTAACAACATATTATGTGTTAGCTATAAAATTCATTATGGACTGCATAGCTATGGCTTGGATTGGAATGTACAAGATAGGCTCATGCATTTGAACACTTGGTTCTCAGTTTGTGGCTCTGTTTCGTGAGGTTGTGAAGCCTTTAGGGACTGGGATGGAGGAAGTGTGTTATTGATTGGTGGTTCATCAGAGAACAGCTCGCATCCCTTTCTGATAGAATTTGCTTTGTTTCCTAATCTGGAAGGATGTGAAGAGCCAAGCTACAAGCGCCTGCCCCATTCTGTCATGCATTTTCAGTTAGGCATTTTGTTACAGAAAGAAACAAAGTAACTAATACATCTCTCAGAAGGGAAAAAAAAAGTTTAAAACGGAACACACTATCTTCTCTGCATTATATGATCGTATTAATTTTGTAGCCAAAGTATGAACCCCCAAAACACCAAGAGACCAGACCCAATGCAAAAGCAGAGAGTCTTTTTAATTATGAGTTAATTCAGGTGTAGGAGGGACCCGGAGTAGCACTGTGGCAGGGTATATACTGAGAATAGACCAAGGAAGGTGTCTGGGGGGCGGGGTCTGCTGGTTGCAGAGTAGCAGTCTCAGATTTGGCACAACGCTGGAATGGGGAAACCTGTCCTAAGTTGATTGGTCAGCTGCAGCTTCAGAAATATTGCTATGCCTTGAGGTCATCCAAGGGTCATTGCTACCTACTGCATTCCGCTACATCAGTAAAGCACATCCAGAGCCTGCCCGCCGACTTCTGATTGGTTCCTTATACAAGAAGGGTATCTTTTAGTTTCTTCCCAGAAATTAGGGCAAGCTCTGGGGTCTCAGCATATCCTGCTGGGGCTTTTCTGCAGCCTGTCATGGCTGCCAAAGCAGGGGGCTGAGTGCAGGTCTGGGCCCTTCATTTATAGCATGAGAATGATTTAAAATGACCAGGATAAATGTTTGCTTATTTTTCTTAAATCTAAGATGAGAGGCTCTGGATCATGAGAGACTTAACAGTGGAAAGAATAACACAGGAGACTTACTGGAACACAGCTGTATGTATGTTGAGATCCTTCACTCTGAAACAATTCAAACTGTCTGAACACAAAGAACTTTCTAAGCTACTAAACAAATAGGCAACAAAACCTAAGTAGTCTTGGAATTATTAAATTAATAGTGTCAATTTTCATCAGATTCAGGAAATTTTCACAGTAATATTCATTATTTAGAAACTATAAAAGGAAGTTAATCACAAGAGCTTTTAAATGGAAAAGTAACATGCCATAATAATAATAAAAAAAAACATAATACTATGAGTTAAAATGGCAGCTCTCTCACTTACCCTGGGACCTTACCAATGCTGCCAAGCAAGTTCAGTCTCAGTTTTACTACTTGTGAAATGGAGGCATTATTATTGTTCACCTTAAAATGTTGTGAATTATTAAGAGATGTAGTGTGCACAAAGTTCCATTTGTGAGATTGAGAGCCGAAGATAAATATTAGTGTTATTGAATTTTCTAGCTTTTGCTAAAAGACGGGATGGAGGAAAAAACATTTGCAACATCACCAATCAACAACAGAAAATCAGAAAGGATGTGTTGGCCAGCAGGGTTATCTACAACATTCACCTGGAAAAATAATTGAATTTTTAAAAAGTCAACCTTGGCACCACTGTACACGAGGGTCACCTTGATGCATAGTTAATTGAATATTATGGCATTGGATGGCACCTTTGTCAGCTGCTTCCTGTGGGGGTTGAGGTGGCAAAGAATGCTATCAGCACCAGAGTTCAGTAATGAAAACCTGAATCATTTAGATTTTTATTTACATGCAGTCTTTAAACCAGCCAAAATTCTCACTTCCTGTCAACAGAGGGAAATATTCCAACAACAATTGCTATTGTTCATATTATTTTGTTATTTCTAAAGAATCTTTCTGGAAGGGATTCAGTAGAAATATAGAGGAAATAGCATCTAAAACAATAATCATAAATAAAACATGAAAACTACAAAATAGAGTGCTTGATACATATCTGACCTGAATATTGTATCGACCTCATTCAAAACAGCTGCATCAGAAACAAACTTTTGCTAAGGTCTAGTTATTGCCTAAAATGGGAAAGGGAAAGAGGGGACAAATGACTATTGATCGCACTTGCAAGTTTTTCATTTCAAATCATTCTATAATGTCAGGTTTTTCACAATCTAAAATTGTGTTACTCAAGCAATTGAGTTATAGAATGTCTTGAGGTTTGTCTTAGTGATGCTATGAAACTTGTTAAGGTCACACATTTAAAGGTTTCTGCTTTCACTTGGTGCATTGCACCTGAGGTCCTGTGTTATTTTAAAAGTAACTTGTTAAGTATAAATATGCAAAATATGTAAAACAATCTATGGATTATAGAACTTCTTAAAATGATAGAGAAATGTTCTAATAAGGCCAAGAGTAACATATGTAGTACATATGCTTCTCTATCTGTCTTACTCTTTATCCTTATATATGTGTATGTGTTTACAGAAGGCTATTTAACTTACATTATTAGTATTATATGAGATAATTGAAATTTTATAATGCATTTTGGCTATTTATAGTGTGTGTGTGTGTGTGTGTGTGTGTGTGTGTGTGTGTGTGTGTGCTCAAATAGGGTTGCTTGTGCTACCACATGCATATGGAAATTTGAGTATAACTTGCAAGTGTTGTTTTTTCCTTTCACCATGTTCTTCCTCTCAGGTCATTAGTTTTGGCTGCAAACATCTTTACCTGCTGAGTCATCTTCTAGCTCTGGGATGACTTTTAATGATTACTTAATATTTCATTCAAAAGGTATGCCACCTTTTAATCATTCATTTCTGTTTGCTAAGGCATCTCTTTCTGTGTCAGTTTTTTAAATTCATAAATAAATTATGCACACTTTTCTTCAAATTGTACAATGATAGCTAATTTCTCTATTTTTGAAAATAATTTTCCTTTATGTAAATTAGAGCTGTATTTTGTTATACTGAATATTTAGAAATGCATATAGAATAAGAAAATATTTTAATATTGTCAGTATAAGAGCCTTGTACTTGTGTTCTACATACAGTTATTATTATAAAACATGGGGTATGATGTATGGACAGAGCCATGTGAAAGAGCTGAAATTGATCTTGATAAACAGAAGTATACTCATCAAGACAAAGGAGACAAGAATGACATCATTATGGCAGAGGGAATCATGTTAACCAGAAACAATTGGCTTTAAATTCTCCTTTACCATTTTTATATAACTGGATTCTTGTAAACTCCAACATGCATAAAATCTACTTTTCAAAATTTGTATATAAATGCTCACCAATATTTTGGGACAGTGGAAAATTTGTTATTTTAATTGGATCATATGATAAATGAAAAAGTTTATGAGATTTTGAGTAACAACTTTCTTAAAAAGTATTTTGCTTACCTATTCCTTGAGAATTAAATACACATATGAAATGCATTTATAGCTATAGTCTTTCCTTTCTCCTAGATTGACCCTCATTGCTCACCCAACTTCATATAGTTTTCTATTCTTTTTAACCTACTTAATCTAATTAATATTGGAGTATGGGTCACACCCCTACCCCTGAAGAATAATAAAACTCAGTTTTCCCAATCAGCCATCAACTGTCAATAACTATAGGCATAGCCTGCATGAATCCACCCACCCACACTGGACTGTTGATTAGCCTGATCTTGTGCAAGTCTTGTAGAGGTGGTTACACCTGCTTTGAGTACATTATTGTAGCAACCTTGTCACATATGTGCATGACCAAAACAAGCCTAATATTATCAAATTTAATCACCCTTATTATTAACTGTGTTCAATGTCAAAAACGAATGAGGTATTTCAAATGAATATCAATGATGTGATCTTTCCAGAGGTAAGGGAACCATATACACTTTAAAAGCTCCAATGTACAGAAAGAGGGAGATCTACTACTAGCCAGGGAGAAGGTGGAGAAAGAGAAGACAATTTTATCTGAGCCCAGTTCAGAACTATGGATCCAAGAGACGCTGAAGTATATGGTTACAGTTACTGAAAAACTGTGGCTGAAAAGTGCTTGACTGGGAGGGTATATAGAGGAATATAATGACACAATTCCCCCTTTCATCTCCTGTAGCACTGGTCTTATTAATAAAAAACCCAGAGTCAGATATCAGGGTAAATGCTGAAATATCAGACAAGTAAATGAGCCAGCCACAAGAGAGACCTCTTACCTCTACAGAGTCCTTACACCAAATGGGTGATCCTATCCCTATGAATCCTCAAACTCAATAACATGAGCTCCTGTCTCCTCCTACCTTATATTCCTCTCTTTGCCCAGCCATTTAACTCCTGTCTCCACCTCTATAGTGTTGGGATTAAAGGTATGTGACTCCCAAGTACTGAAATCAAAGGTGTGTACCTGGCTCTGTTCCTCTTTTAGACTGGATCAATTTCATGTAGCCCAGGGTGACCTTGGACTCACAGGGATCCCTGTACTTCTGTCTCCTGAGTGCTGGGATTAAAGTTGTGTGCCACCACTGCCTAGCCTCTATGGCTAATTAGTGTGGCTAGCTCTGCACTTTGATCTTCAGACAAGCTTTGTTTGTTAGGTCACAAAATATCACCATAATCCCCTCTTTGGTTCTTCCATCACTAAAATCCAACTAGAAGCTGGAACACAGTTAATGTTGTGTTGGGTTGTTTTCTTGAGTGCTGGCCTCAAGAGGAAGAAATTACAAAGAATCCTTTCTGTAGGCATCTCATCCCTGAAGGGCAATATATAGTTCACTTCATGATGGGATTCTTGGGTATCAAGATAAACAGGATAGATGGTTACTATGCAGGATCACATCTAGAATATAGCTAACAAATTTGTTCTCATCATCACATTTCATGATCAATAAGACAGTACCATAGGTGAGATGGGTTGGTTTAAGTTCTTTGCTATAGCTTGCATTTTTGGTGCTTCAATAAAATACAAACCAAAGGCAACTCAGAGAGGAAATTTTTCTTTAAAAATTATTTATTTATTAAGGTTCTTTAATTATTTATTAATTTAGGAAAAAGTTTCTTATGGAGGGACTTAGCAATTGTGACATATGAGGCTGACAAAGATTTTGTTTGTTTGTTGTTGTTGTTGTTGTTGTTGTTGTTGTTGTGTTACTTCAAGCATCGTGAGACAAGCTCCCAAACTGCTTGTTATGATATTGAGTCCCAATGTCCTGGTCCCCATCACACTGCCATTTTATAGTGAATTTGTGCCCTTAAAACACGATGTATGAATGACAACTTACTTCCATACACATGCCAATTATCTGTTTGAACTTTCTTGTCACTACCAGGGGGACTCAACATGTCCCTGGAGGGCTTCTCGGTAGCAGCAGTCTCTTTTCATAAAACAGTGCCCCACTAGTCCTCTGCTGAGCCTTAGGCTCAGCTTAGTGTACTCATCAGTTTTTATACTGTTTTAAGTGTACTGGCAAATGTAAGTTAAGGGAGAAAGGATATGTTTTGGTTCACCATTCTAGTGTAAAGTCAATTATAGTTGAAAAGTCATGGCTGCAGGAGGTTGAGGTGCTTGCTCATTCTGCACAGTAAAGAAGTGATTATCCCAAGTGCTCAGTTACTTTTTTTCTGTTTTATCCCGAACAGTACATCAGCCCATGGAATGATACCACACACAGTTAAGGTGAGTTTTACTCTCTCAATTAATGCAATCAAGCATCTAGGAACACCCATACGTTTATCTTTTCGGTGTCTCCATCATGTCAAGTTTTCAATCAATATCATCCATCACTGGCAGAGAAAAATAACATGTCTACAAGCTGAGGGGCTTTGTGAGTAATAGGGATGGGTTTATAACTTCTATATCGCTCTCAATTCATGCTGCTCATGCTGCAAGATGTGTATCCATTTTTCTTAATCATCAAAATATAGAACCAAGAGGAAATTCAGAGGGGGCCATGCTACATGGGCAAATTGGCAATGGATATCAGTAACACAGACAAGGCCAACAAGAAAACTTCTCATGGTTGCTTAGACGCTTTATTCACTAATAGGCAGCAGTCATTGACACACTGTCCCTGTTAAGACCCGAGCTCTATGGGATGGTGACATATTATTGTTGACCACCCCTCAGCTGGAGTGAGGAAGGATTCCCACTTACTTCTTACACTTACATGCCACATGTTTAATATCTGAGTTGCTCCACCAACCTCTGGTGTGAAGATTTTATTCCAACAATTGTAAATATTTGTTAACGCTCATGTCAAGTAGTGCACTGATACCTATTCAATTCCTGGAGTGTGATACAATGCTTGTGAGTTATATGAAATGGATAATTGTCTAGTAACCCAGATGTCTATCAGTATCCAGAGCAAGAAACACTTACTAATCAAGACATACTTGGACCAGAAAAACAAAGAATATGGCCGCTCCTCCACTCTCAAGATGTTTCAAACAATGGAAATCCTTGGAATGAGACCTATATTTTTGTTCACACGACAAAGGAAATGAAATGAAAAATAGAAATGAAGGATATAATTAACTTTCCAGTGCCTATAGGTACAGTTAATTGAGGCTAAAACTTTGAGATAGAGAAAAAGAAATTTCATATGTCTAAGTCCCTACATTCGTCACTTCAATTAATGGGATTAGAGTCTTTTAAGCTCCACAACTTCAGTCCCCTGTGTTGAATTCAGAGCTCAATCAAAAAGTGTAAAACTCCATAGCACTGTGCTAGCTTACTCATTAAAACAGCAATTAAATTCAAAAACTTCATCAAGGCAGCTGACTTGTGTATTTTTGAATATTTGTATTTATTCTTTGAAAATTTCACACATGTATACAATGTATATTAATCATATCAGCTCAACTTCTGTCTCTTTCTCTAGATATCTCAACATTTCCCTTACAGCTCCATGTCATATTCTTTATAAAAGTCTATCCCATTGATTGCAGTTAGTGATGCCTCCATGTGGATAGGTGTGGAACCATCCACTAGAATGTGGGCAACCTCTGAGTGAGCACACACCTCCCCAAATAACTACCCCTTCTCCAGTAGCAGTCAAATTCCAATAGTTCTTCTGCTAAGGCTGCATCTTAGGGTCCTCTCTTCATCCATGTTGGAATACTGACTGGCTTGATCTTGCTAGGCTTGTATAAGTAACCGTAACTGTTGGGAGTTCAGAATTGTAATAACCACATAACTTCTAGAAGACATCTTCCCTATCATTTGGTGTGCTATGGCTACTGTATAACTAAAATTAAAATGGACAAGAAAGCAATTACTTACACTTAAATGCAGGTAGTGGAGAAGTATATAAATACATATACATTTTCTGCTTTTATTTAAAAAATTTATTTTTCATTTTACATATCAACTCCAGTTACTTTTCCCTTCCCCTTCCCCCCTTTACTTTGCCCCTTCTCACTCCCCATCCACTCCTCAAAGGGGTAAGGCTTTCGTTAGGAAATAAACAGAGTCTGGAATATCAAGTTGAGGCAGTACCGAGACCCTCTCCCCTGTATCAAGGCTGAGCAAGGTATCCCAACATGGAGAATGGGCTCCAAAAAGCCAGTTTATACACCCAGGATAGGTCCTGATGTCGCTGCCAGCGCCACCCAACAGATCAAGCTACACAACTATCACTCACATTCAGAAGGTCTAATTCAGTCTCATGCAGGTTGCCAGCTGTTAGCCATAGTCCATGAGCTCCCACTAGCTCTGGTCAGCTGTCTCTGCAGATTTCCCCATCATACTCTTGACCCCCTCTTATTCATATGATCCCTCCTCCCTCTCTTCATAATACACATCTTAAAGCAAATTTATACACACAGAGTTATTCATCAGCTTATTCAATATACTAATTGACTGAATACTATGTGTAAGTATACAAATCTGAAGCTGAGAAAGAAGAAGGATGTCTGTTCTTATGAAACTTAAGTTGTAAAGTGGCAAGAAAATTAAAATCGCCAAGTACACTCTAAGATATAGTGATAGGTAAAATAGATTTTGAGTGGAAACATGTAGGTCAGGCATTATTTGAACATAAAAGTAATGCTTCCCAAATTTAGGCTTTTAACCACTTCACCAGTTAACTCAAACTTAAAATCCTAAAATATAAATATAAAGGATATAACTAAGGGAAGAGAGGAGGAGTGCTGAGAGAGAGAGAGAGAGAGAGAGAGAGAGAGAGAGAGAGAGAGAGAGCCCTTAGCAATAAAATACTTACATAGCAGTGTTACATTTACTGTGTTTTCACAATAATGTATAATCCAAATACTGGGAATAAATGTCCTCTTGGTCTTTGGTTGGCTGACATGTGAACTTACTTTGTTTTTTGGGACATAATTTATCAAGTAGTTTGCACAAACTATCCTTTATACCTAAAGCCAGTACCAACCTATCCTGGTATTTCAGTGAAACCCATGCTGTGTTTAGTTTATCTGCATATATGTCATCTGTCTTTGGAGGTGGGACTTCCATTACCAAAGTGACATCTACTGTACAGTTCTTGAAAAATTAACATTGTTCTGGGTGGCATAGCTTTCACATCTTGATAATATCTAAGATGATAATGTAGTTTGCCCCAGGTGAATTAGGGGAATTTGAATATTCTTTGATCAGTAGATTGGCCCAAGCCATATGTCAGAAGCACTTGGGCGTATCTCTTTCTGCTTTGGTGGCCAATGGTCAGCTGATATTTCCTACCAGAACAGCCTTAATTAGCAATGCCATATTTGCTTCTTTTCTTAAAGGTGATGTACTTACATAGTTATGGACACACAGAGAAACAGCTCATTTCTAGGCTCCAGCCAACTCTTTAACTTTACCTGTGATTAATGATCAGAAAACCAGAAAATTATTTTTGGGGAATTTTCAACCTACAATGACTTTGTAAAGGAGTGGACTTTTGAATCTCAGGTATGCAGACATAAAGTGAGTTGCAGGTGGTTCTGTCACTGAGCTGGTTATACAGAAACTGTCTGACTACATAGTTTCTTCTATTTTGGTGTGCTCATGAAGCCTCCATGTTCAGTGAGCTCAGCCTCTTGGGTGATAAGGAACAGTTTCATCATTATAGCCCTGTGTATTGCACTGCATCTCTAGACAGACAGGAGTATGTCAGCTCTCCTGGTGATAGGAAATCTAGAAGTTCTGGTCTATCAATTCTCTTCTCTCTGTCTCTGTCTCTCTTTCTCTGTCTGTCTGTCTCTTGTGTGTGTATGTGTTTGTGTGTGTGTGTGTGTGTGCATGGTACATCCATCCATCTATAAATTAAGATGTTCTGTGAGAGCTGTGTCACATATCACTCTTTTCTTTATTCTACATGTTTTTTTAAATAACTTGTTAAATAAAACTATGATACTTCCTTTCTTTGGGAAATTCTGAAGTATATAGGAATCACTTCATGATTCTAGGAAGTCCAATCTACATTTTTTGAATTTATTCAGATATCTCTTTAGGAAATGTCTTCTTAGAGGGATGGCACTTTGCTTGTTTTTTTCATCTAGGATTATCTGGACACAGATATTATTCATTGAAATGTCTTCCATAAGATTGACCTATAACATGTCTACCAGGCATGTTCTTGATTAATGACTGCTCTTGGCAGTGCCAGAAATGACAAGGTGACCCTGGATTGTCTATGAAACCAGGTTGAGGAAGCCATAAGGAGAAAGCCAGTGAGCAACATCTTCCATGACTTCCATTTCAGCTCCTGCCTCCAGATTCCCATCTTCAGTTCCTACTCTGAATTTACTCAGTGATACAGTGTGACCTGGGAATTGTAGGAGTAAACACACTTTTTCCTCATCAAGTTGTTTTTTTGTTATGCTGATTTATAACAGAAATAAAAGCTCTAAATTTTAGAGCTTTTGAAATCTTAAATTAGGTGAGAAATCTGATCATGCTAATATGTAAAATGTTTTTCTTATAGATAATTGGAAGAGATCTCCAGAAATATATTGTGTTATTTGAGTAAAACTGGCATTAGCATCAATAAATAATTAGAGATTGTACTATATAATTTACCATCTCCTAAATCTACTTGACATCATGAAGATTTACAGATAATGTTTTCCTCAAATGTCACTTAAAAGTCATGTCATCTGATAGATGCCCACGGCAATTGCCGAGTAATTCAACTTTGGAAACCTCTCATGTGGGTTGGAAGTGAAGTAGTAACCTCATCTGAAGAACAAGTCAGGCAACCCTGTTGAAAAGAAACAGACAGTCCTGTTCTCAGAAAAATCCCATTGCTCTCACAAGCCTCAAATCCAACAGCAGGTTTTTATGAAATACTGATTGTACCTGTGGATAGGTTAGCCGTGTGATGAAATTCTACTTTCTTAATACATGTGATTCAAAACGTAGGAGAACAGTGCAGTCTTCAGAGAGAATATATTGTTTAAAACTAAGCTATTATAGATAACTTGAAAAAACATAAATTAGGAGCCTGGATGTAAATAATACAATCCCAGTTTGAAGAACAGTTTTAGGTGAAACTGTTTTGGTGAAGCATAGGAGGGAACGACGATGACAAACAGGAAAGCATGAGACTTAGAGGTAGACATTTCAGCCATACAACCAAAAAAACCAATCAAATATATAGATGTGAATTTGAGCAGAAAGTGTAATGAGACCACTATTACTTAGCCATCTGCATCTGAATAGAGATAGGTGGTAGTTCTGTGCCAAATCCTTTGTGTAAATGGGATACAAACTTAAGATCTCTAGGTATTTATTTCTTCTATGAGTCTTCTAATCTGTACGACTCTATCCTCTGTTCCTTAGTTTATTATACTGTGTAATTATAAAAGCATTGGAATAATTCTAAAGTACAAGTCTAAGATGATTTAAAAAATAATTGCAACATAATACATCTGATCACATTAATAATTACATACTAACAAAGTGCAGCCAACATCCTGACTATTGTGTTAATTAGAAAAATGCCAAGAGACATTCCGTAACACAATTATTTTATTTAGTGTGAGCATAGGACCTATGAATACAAATTCAGAAATACAAAGCTACTGTGTGAAGTTAGTTTCTAATAAGTCATACAGTTTACTGTTTTTAAGTTCTTAAGAAACAGTATTTTACATACTAGACAACCATGGAAGAGAATACATCAAAATTAATTCCTCATCAGGAAAATGACTGAGCATACTTTTGACAACTTGTTGGGAATCTATCTTCTTTATTGAAGCAATATTTTGTCTGCCAGTGTGACTTGTAGTCTTCTCTCCTATTTGAGAGTTCTTCTATGAAGTAGTCTAGCTTATTCTTTCAGTTCTTTGTGGGGTACATAGGTATCTTTCACTATACTGTAGTGTCCTATGAGAGTAATAACATATTTCCTTCCCAGGTAATTCTTTACAGTAGCATCCATAAGTCAGTGACTGAGAAACTCTGGACTTTCTTATTCAGCTGCCCAGTAGGAATTCCTCCTAGAATTCTCAAAGACAATTCAGATTTAATGTGTCAAAGCCAAAGCTTTTCCAAACACACCCCCTTTTCCATAATTGCTTATTCATATTTTACTGTTTCCTGGACAACAATGTCCCAAATTATCCTTACTTATTTTGATGACCAATCTTATTGTCATTTAGACACATGGGAAGACGGAAGTACAATTGAAGAATTGCCTCAATAAACCTGTACTGTAGTCGTGTCTATGGGAGCATTTTCTTGATCACTAATAAATGGAGGAGGTAGCAGTACACTGTGAGCAGTGACACTCCTGAGAGATGGTCCTGGGTTGTACAGGAGGTAGCCCAAGTGTGCCCAAGAGCAAGTTAGTCAACATTGTCACCACATGGTGCCTGGTTGATTTCTGGTCTCTAATGTGTGATATTTGTACACTGTGTGAAGATGTATTTGCTGTGATTGGTATAATGAAAAGCTGAATGGACAATAGCTAAGCAGGATGTATGGGTAGGATTTCTAGAAAGAGAAAGGAAGAGGAGGAGAATCTAAGTACCCAGGAAGTCAGGAGACATAGAGAAGAAACAGGAGGCATGAGATGAATGGAAGAGAGGTAATGCCATGTAATAGAATGTAGATTGATATGAATGGGCTAATTTATGCTATAAGAGCTGCATAGAAACAAGCCTAAGCTACAAGGCAAGCTTTCATAATTAATAAGTTCTCATGTCATAATTTGTAAGCTGGTGACTGATGAAAAAATACAACACAAGACTCCAGGTTCCATTTTGAATTCCTGCCATGACTTCTGTCAGTGATGGACAGTAATGTGGAAATGGAAGACAAACAAACAGCAGCAACAAAACATATTTTTCTTCTATACTTGTTTAGATCACTGTTTATCATAGCAACAGAGCAACAGAGACACAAACAAATTTTCTCCCTTCAATTCCTTGTCCATTTCTTAATTAAAAAATCTTTATGTGTATGTGTATGATATATTGATATAAGGTGTGTGTGTGTGTGTGTGTGTGTGTGTGTGTGTGTGTGTGTGTGTATCATATAGAGAGGGAGAGAAAAGTGAGTGGGGGAGGGAGGGTATGGCTGTACATGTGCCATGGCCTGTGTATGGCAAAGGACCACCTCGAGCGTTGGTGCCTTTAATCTTGTTTGAATCAGGACCTCTTCTTCACTGCTGCTTACAGAAGGCTAGCTGGCCAGTGGCTCTCAGAGGCTCCCCTTCTCTGTCTCCCATCTCTCCATAGGAGCCCCGGAATTACCGATTCACACTACAGTGTACATATTTTAAAGTGGATGCTAGGGAATCGGACTTCATTTGTCACTCTTGTGTGTCAAAGTGCTTTTTCCCTTGAGCTATCTCCCAAATCCCGTTTCCCATGCCCCAAAAATTCTGTATGCTGTTAAAATCACTGGCCCCATTTATTTTGTACTCCATTACCATTGCTTCCTTAAAGGCTTTAGGCTTCATTGCTGCCTTCCTAGCTTCACCATCCAGCCTGCTCCCCACTCTTATGTAACCCTGTGTTGTATTACCTCCAGTCATTCCTATAAACTAAACATTTAGTCATGAAATCACCTTGTTAAAGACTCCCTGTCCATGGCAATTTGTCATAAATTCATACTTAAGGTGTCCAGGTAAGTGAATGTTGTTCCCCCAAAGGAGAGTGAGCATCACCCAAAAAGGGAAGCAATTACTCGGCTTTAGTCAGTGTTCAAAATACAGACTATGAGCCCAACGCAGGCAGATGGGTTGATGTCTCAAGAGAAAGTGGACTTATGATTGAATTCTCTGTATTTTCCAATGACTGTGGTGAATTAATTTTTTAAAGGTGTGCAGTAAAAGGTGAAGTTTAAACTCTTTGGCAGATACTTCCAGGATGTCAAACATCTCCCCACCTATTCACTGGTGTCTTCACAAGTTACTTTAAGTTACTTTAACCAATACCAAACAATCTTATGTTTCCATGAGTAGAGCCCCTTCTTCCAGCTCTCTCCACAATACCTGCACTGTCTTTGTACTGAGATGAAATGAGTCCTCAGCTCCTTGGGTATCTATCTTTCCCTAATATATTCTGTCTTTCTATCATTTATTATAGCACTTGTAGTATACCATGACTATAATTCATGTTTGCTTTTCCATTTCCCTGTGGCAAAGTGAACTCTTTGGCTAGCAAAACTCGGTCTCCTGCTTTTTTGTATTCTCATGCCTGTGAGGCAGTTCATGACACCTGAGAGGGATGCAACAGATGCTGAATAAATGAATTGTCAAAATGAACAATGTAAATAGTTTCTTGCTTATTTAGAGAGAATGATTTGTAAGGAATAACTCAAAAGCAAATGTAGTTCTCTACTAGTTTTTGTATTAGTAAGTGTCTACTGGATAGAAACCACATGCATTGCTTGGGAAGGTAGAAAACTGTTAACCCAGTAACACAAAGGAAACAGGATAATATTTTCGAATTTTCAGAAACCTCCCACTAATCCTAAGACTTCAGAATAAAAATAAAATGATTAGACTTGTTTAAATTTGGTATTCTGGAGGAGGGGGCATTCAATGATGTGGAACATAATCTGAGAAGAGGTTTTGTATAGCTGGGCTGAAGGCTTAGCAATGAAGGAGGTACCTAACGAGCCAGACATACACCTCTGAGGAAGAAAGCCCCAGCGGGAGCTGGTGCTGTGGAGCAGCCCCAATAAGGAACAGTTCTATGAACTTTAGGAAAAGACATATTTGACCTGGTTACAATTTTTGCTTCTATGAAGAAAATAGAATCAGAGTGAGATGGCATGATCAGATTGAAAATGCTCTCAGGATGTAGGGACACTGTCTGAAATGGGATGGAAGAGGAGGAAATGTTTCTCTTTGAGCCTTTAACTTTAGAGGCTACCTCTAGTTCTCTGTGCCAGAGCCAACCCTGGACTAGCCAACAAAGAAGAAATGTGTTTTGCTGAGTTCCAAGCCTCAGAGTGATATAATGATTTCCATTAAATTGAACCATCCCTTTCTGGAGGGACTGCTTGCAGAAGCTAAAGAAACTTTCAAGGCTCAGGAAGTTAGGTATAAGAATAACAAGGCAGACCCTTAAAGTTATAAAGGCAACAAGCACTTTATGGGGAGAGGGCACTCTGACAACCGGAGCTAATTGCACTTTATACAGAGAACTTCAGGAATGTAGCTTCCATAATTTATCAAAGTTAGCTTTCCGATGGTTCTGTTGCATCATTCACATTGCTATGTGTAAGCTTAATAAATTCATTATTTAATTGAGATGGATAGGCTTTCCTCCAGAAAAAAAATCATTCCACACAATTGTTGTATGAACAGAGGATTGAACCAAGAATGAATTGGCAAGGAGTGATTGCCTAGATCCTACAATAGGCAAAAAGATACACTACTGAGACTGATAATTCTAAGGTTGGAAGGGGGTTACGGGAGCAGTTCGAATATAGCTATCTTTTTCCATGTGGTATGGGCCAAAGACCTCCTCTGTTAAAGTGACAGTAGAATGTTTCTTACAGCAGTTTATAAGAAGTCACACAATGAATGTCTCATATGTCTGATTGGATTGTCTTTTGTGGCAAATCCCATCTTGTCCATGTACCTGTGTTACGTATCAAGATATATATATATATATATATATATATATATATATATATATATATATATATATCATGACTATGGAAAAGATCTCGAAATGACTGATAGATTAGTAAATGCATTGTGACACTTGGAAGAAGAATAGATGTCACTGGACTGTAAGTAGGATCCTGCATGGACCAGGGAACCACCTTCAGGGGCAAGCCTATGCCTCAGCAACACTTAGTTATTATCAGCATGTCTGGCTATGAATTTCACAGTAGTTCCATATATATCAAATGTGACTCAAATTTATTTATAAAAATTATTTCGTGTTAATCTAACTTAAATTCCACATAGTTTTACAATAGTCACTGATTCTAACAACATTTAAATGTTTGTCCTTTGCTGATTTCAAATCTCACTTGTAGGAAAGGCTAAATTGTCACATAATCAGAGATCTCATTCTGGATCCTTTCCTTTAAACTATCTATTTAAATGTCTGTTTCTGAATTATAATCAAATTACTATGTTCTATAAGTATGTGCTCATAATGGCAGTAGGGGGCATCAGTTTTGCAGGCATATTCTGCAATATGAAACTTGCAACTAGCTTGTCAGATTATTCCTACAATTCTTCTTTACTTTGGCAGAGGTTGCAATGATATTAATAGCTCATTTGTTAAAAATGGTCCTCATAATAGTAAATTGACCCACTTACAAGTATTACAAATTTCTCCATGAAAAATATCTTCTTATTCTTTTGGTATTTTTATAGTTTTTCTGGTAAGTTTCTGGTTTGCTTTTTTCTTGCACATTTTCCTAGATATGTTATCTTTTTAAATGATGCAATCCCTTTGAAAGTCTGAAAATTATTATAATACTACTACTATAAAAATGTTTGAGTATTATTACTATTGTCTAGGCAAGATAATTTCTGTATTGATCTCATACAAAGCCGCAACTCTTGAATTGCTTTCCATAGCTTCTTTTATTCAAATGTTCCCAATTCTTTAAATATCTTTCTGGGATTTTATGGCACAGTTTCTGTTTGTGTATGTGATTATACATTTTATTATATGTTTCACAATTTCAATATAATTTACATAAGGACAAAATGAAATTTTACCAATTCAGTCCATATTCTTTATGTCTAATTCAAAATATCCTTTATTCTGTATGGAGTTTATAAGGTCATAGAGAACACTGTTCTTTTATTCTTCATCGTACCTACCAAACATAGATTTGTGTTACATTCTCCACAAATGTAAAAATGAACATTAACAAACCACACAATCAATGAGCTCATTAACTCATTTGTGACACAGTGAGGAAAATAACCTGAATAAGTATCCTGGGAATTGGTTTATTCAAGAGAGGAAAAATACAATTAAGTAATACAAGGCTATGTTGTTATGCTATTTTAATACAAAATGTTACTGAGTTCACTGTGAGGAATTCTGAAGGGTTTTTATGATCAAATTTGCATGTGACTTCTTAAAGTGAATGATGTATTAATTCTTCTGAAAAAAAATATGTTTAGATGCCTAAGCTACTGCCTAGGACATCTCGTGATTGACCACAGGTTTATTACTTTGTTCTCCAAGATGCTAAATAAAATGCATGCAACTTTTCTGCTTTTCCATCCTGCAGTCTAAGAAAGTTAGTTATCTAAACTATTTCTCACAATGGCACAGTTTGAAAAATACTCATGCTCCTCAGGAACAGGTGGAATGAGGTCAGCAATTTCAACAATGGGAAGGTACAGTGCCTCAGGGGATAACGTGACATATTGGAAGAAAGCATAGTAAATTGAGCTGCTTATCATAGCATCAATAAAGAGAAAAGGATGCTTATCATACCCAAGATAATTTAGCCCATGAGGAAAATAAAAATTCTGCAGTTCCTAACCCAAGAGCAAAGAAACATTTACACAGTTGGGTCAAATTGAAAAAAAAAAAACACAAATTTCCTCTTTCCTTAGGAATAATGCAGTTATAGTTTTCAAAATTGCCTGACTTTAGAAAGGAAGATACTCCTGGTAAAGTTGCTTAAAGATTATGACATCACTTAGTTTCCTATATAGGATACATGTAAGTAGTTATATTTTATTTCCATCCATATATATTATATCTACTTATGTCTTCATTCTATATATTTTCCATTATATAACCATATATCATATATAGAAATACTTATATTTGTATATGTATATAAATTAAAGATTAAATGTAAATCTTAGCAATTTCTTTATTTTATGAGTATGCATTTTTGCTTGTATGTATGTATGTGTACAACTCAATTTCAGCGATCAGGAATTACAGAGCTACCATGTGAATGCTGGGAATTGAACCCAGGCTCTCTGCAAAAACAAGTGCTCTTACCCACTGAATCAACTCTCCATTCCTTTCAGCAGTTTCTTAAGGAACAAACTTGTTTGTAATAATATCTATATAATTCGAGGTATGCTTGCTATATAAAACATATTTGCATTCATGGATTATAAAATATATAAAAGAGAAACAATGGCACAAATAAGAAAATATACCAAACCTAGCAGTAAAGTCATTGCTAAAGTCTCATATTTATTTATATTTATTCAGAGAGAGTGAAATGTGAGTTCTTTGTGGAGGTCACCAAGGAAGTCATCCATAAGTTGTTACTTAGACTACACTTCCAGTTACAGCTGAAGACAGATAATTCAGAAATGAATTGCAAGGTTTGTCAGGCACAATGATCTTGTCAGGATTAGACTGGCTACTTAGAAGGGGAAGTTTGCTATTGAATAGTTGGAGATTATTCTGCGTTAGGAAATTGGGTTGATCCAATAAGCAAATGGTAGGCATTGAAAATTTTCTCTTCATTTGTCTTATAGGTGATACTTAATAAGGAACTTCTGAGATCCAGTATATAAGACCATTTGATAAATAACCTGAAGGTGACTGCCAAGTCAGCAGAAGAGATTGGATTCTTCAGGTGTGGAATTCTATAGTTGGAAAGTGAGCATGGGAGTACAAAGGAAGGGATAGGCTGTTAGTTGATAAGAATATATGCAGTTATCCTGGCAGTAGCAAATTGGTGACTATATCAGGTACTTCTTATCTTTAGATTGGTTTTGATGGAATTACAAAGTATCCCAAACAGTGAGTTAAAAGAAAATATCCCTATAACCATAGAAACTAAGAGTACCTCATCTATAACTAATTTTATGTTTTTCTGACTTCTCTTGCAGGGAAAGACTGATGAATGAGGCCTGTAATCCTGTGTGAAAACAAGTAGCTATGGTGAAATTGCATGGTCTTTCTTTAGACATAGGATAAGACATCTGATCTGAATGGTTCTCAGCTTGGGGGATGTAAAGAAAAAACAAATAGTTTTTTTTCACCCTATACATTCACAATAAAGATCACTTCTGTGGTTTTAAAATGTGTGGGAATTTTTACTTACCAGGGGGCAGGCAATCAGTTTTGCAGTAGGATCCAACTGAGTTTTTAACTCAGCTTAGTTCAAATGTCTTCCACTTGGAAATAACATTGAGTGAGACAGAATGCCCCCAAACTGCAATCAAATACCACCTATTAGCTTTAACAGGTGTTGAGGACTCAGTGCCACAATATGGACTCTAGGTCCAGAGGAAAATCTGGGTCTTGGGAAACTCTGACTTCTAACAGATGAAATTGGGATTCCCCCTTTCACATTTGATTGATTTGCTGAAGTGGCTCCTGTAACTTAACTGATGCTATGATCCTACAGTTGAAGATGCCATATACTTAAGTCACAGAACATGGAAATATCAAGCTACTATTTACATGTAATCTTCATTGCTACTGGCTACTTTTCATAGTCCTGAAAGGTGTGATGCATCCTACTTGAGGAACAAAGCAATCCTCAGTACCCAGCTGTGCATCCTGTTTGCTACAGTATCTATATACCTAGAAAGATATATGCACCTATTCAAATAATGCTGAAAATGTTATAGAGTTAACCAACCAATTTCTGTTTGAATTGAATACCCATTGCCCAAGATGAAACTCATACCTGGCACTGTAATCAGGGCCAAGAACTTCTGCACAGACAGATCACAGGTCTTAAGATGGAAGCTATTTATATTGTTACGCTAAACAGACATTGTATTAAATGCATTTCTAATGACTTAGTACTATACCTATAGATTAGTGCATCTCTCAGCCCTCATCACAAAAGCTTCTTTATGCATTAAGAGGAAGTTCACACAGAGACTCACAATCAGTCAAGGCACAGATAATAAGAAAGAAAATGAAAAATGATCAGCTGAAAATATGACATCGATATCACATACTACCTTGCCAAGGTTCAAGGATCATTGCAGAAGTAGGTGAAGGTGGAGAGTGCAGAAGCCAGATGTGGTGGATTACTATGAAGAAAGAGTGTTTTATGGACACAGCAGAAAGGTTGCATATGTGAATTTACAACAGTTATGATAACATGCATGAATTCTGGTAAATTTCAAGACAGACAAAGTTCAAGCAAGGAGGGGGAAGGTAGGCATGAAGTTCCTACTTTAGCTAAAGGATTGTTGGCAATGGATACATGTGATGGAGATTGTCCTTCTACATATATGTTTGTCTTATTGGTTGATGAATAAAACACTGATTGGCCAGGCATGATGATAGGTAGTACTAGAAGACAAGGAGGATTCTGGGAGGTATAGACAGTGAGTTGTCATGTGACCCCAGGAAGTGACGTAGCTTGGCAGAAGCTGCCTCTAGCTAACCATAGAGGTCTGGGAGGTCTATACAGACAGATAGGAAGTCACTTATCTGGGCAAAACCAATATATAAGCGTGGACAAACAGGAAATCGGGCTCCTCTGTCTTCTCTGCTGAGACACTGAGCATTCATGATGAAGAAGGCAAAGTAGTTGCAGGTCTGGCATTCCTGGTAAGTCAAGACCACATGGAAATACTTAGATTAATAGAAATGGTTAATAATTAAGACAGAGCTAGCCAATAAGAAACCCTAGTCACTATTCAACTGTTCACTATTTAGTTATAAACCTAACATAGCTTCCGTGTGTTTTGGAGGACAGAGAAGGGTGGTGGGACTTAGTTGGGCCTGAACAATCTCATGTTACATACCTGCTGGGAGAGGGAAAGTTGTTTTTCTTTAAAGGTCTGTTCGTTGGTGGATCAGTTACACTCCTGTGGAAGACCACATATTCAAAAGCATATGGGCAACACAAATTGGACTTGATGCCAAAAAGAAGACACAATACTGGGTGGATAGAAAATATGGGTGGTTCTTGCAGAAATTGTGGCTGGTGATGATTCTAGATGCAATTAAAGAAAACATGTTTGTCACTTAGTAGTTTTTGAGATGCCTCATCCTCCAAGTCAGTGGCTTTGTTCTTGATTAACCCTCTCCAGCTTCAACTGTTCCTGAAGCTCTCTGAATTCTCTTGTATTTTGCAGGAGAATTGTTGCATAAACATAGAAGACATGTGGACAGCTGCAGAGGATTCCTGCTGGACAGAAATGCTATAACAAATGTTAATAGTTTCAGTGGCAATACTTAACAAGCCTGCCTGTTCAGATCCCTTGCTTCATCAGTACAGCAGTATGTCCCCCCTGTGGCAGGATTGTCTCTGAATTGAAGGTCTTATGATCGACTACCAGACAAGTAGTATCCCTTAAAACTAGCTCCAAGACAGAAAGGTGAGGGAACAATAGCTTCTGTGATGGGCCAGAGGAAATATAAATTCCAGTTTCTATGGATTATATTTTGGAGGAAAAAGAGTAGGTTAAAGGAAGTCGGGGGAAAATGAGAGAATAGACCTTTGCTTTCTGAACCCAAAAGCTAGCCAACATTATAAGAAAAGTATGCCTTTCAATTTTAGCATGCAGAAGCAGCTTCAGGAGACAAGGACAAGGGACCTAATAATATAATCTTACTATTCTGGACTTTTAAGTAGTAACATGGATGTTAGTATTAAAAAATGGGACTAAAACCAATAAATTAACATAAACACATACATATAGATATTTAAGATGTCCTTCCATATATGTTTGTGTATGCGTCTTATACATGTATTTTGGTACACACACGCGCACACACACACACACACACACACACACACACACACACACACACACACGTGTGCTCATGTGTGTACATACATGCATCATATTACAGAGGTACATGAGAAACACTTTGGTATGTTTAGAAGCACTGTCTGAGTCCTATTCATACTCTGTGTGTGTGTGTGCTCACCTACTCATGTACACATATGTGTATGTCAGTGTGCTTTGCTTTGGAGAAAGACCAGCTATATTCCTCTATTGCTTTTAGACTTATTTTATTTTCTGAGACAAGATATTTTCTTTGATGTGGAGCTTACCATTTCGTCTATACTGGTTTGCTGCTGAAGACCTTGGATCTTCTTGTCTCCACCCTTACCACAAAACTGATGTTACAAGCCTGTTACATACTTCTAGGGATATGAAGTTAGGTTCTTGTGTTTGCATTGTCTCTTTAGTTGTGCTGTCTAACTTTAGTCCATGCCATACTCTTCATTAATCTCACTACTTTAGTATGTAAATTTTGTGTTAACAATTTTAAATTTTCTCACAAATCTGCACTTTGTGGAAATGAAACAGGAATATTTCTTCTTATTCTATTTACTATATACAAAAAAACAAATAAAACATGAGGTTCTCTGAATGGTGGAGAGAATCAAGTAGATAAGCAAGAGAATTTGGGATCCAAAGAACAACATAGTGGTAGTTACCTAGTCTATTGTACTGGTTGATATTAACCTACATATATTAGAGTTGAAGTTGCTGGGCATGACAAATGGCTCAAACACAAACCCCTGTATAAACATCCTTTCTTAAGTTAAAAGTAGAGTAGGAAAAGGATGATTTATCAATGTGAGATTTATACAATAACTGCATTCTCTTTTAACAAGTCTGCTCACTGTCATACCCCATGGTTAAGTGGATACCTACACTGTCATCTTTATGAGATTGTGATAATGAATGCCACCAACACTGAGCAGATGATGTCAGAACAGAACACACAAAGATGGAATTTATGTTCCTTTTTAACAAACACATATTCATATAACATCCATGGAGAGCTTGTGTGGAGACCTAGAATTTAAGCCAACCTGGCAGTCCCAAGATGGGCACTCTTCTTGACCACTGAAATAATGTCAGAGGAATCCTAGTGGAGATTTGGAAATTTTACCAGAGCTGGATATCAATTAAGACATACTCTTGTGCCCAATGGAGTCCATCATAGAAGCTGACAATTTTATTCCTGGCAAATATTGAGGAGCTGTCTCATCCAGGCTGAATGAGGAAAATGCAATTCTACCTGGAAATTTATAAATCACATTATGTCATAATGAATTATGGCATACACTGTTAAACTCAGCATGTAGGATATAGAGGAAGGAGGATCTTCGCAAGTTCAAGGCTTATCTGACATACATAGAGAGTTTAGGGTCAGCATGTTGACAGGGTGAGGCCATATCTCAAAGACAACCACAAAGATAACAACAACAACAATAATGTGTAACTAAATCAAGAATTCTCTAATATAAAAAGTGAGGAATTCAATTATAAGAAAAATGTAAAAACCTAGAAGACTCAAAAAGAAAAATAAAGTAGTGTTTCATTAAAATCACAATTTTACTCTGATTTCTATAGTAAATCAACTTCACATACAGAATGATTGGAGTAAAAAATTATAAAAAGTCATGTCATTTCTCAAGATCCTTGAAAGCTTGGTTCTGAGAAGCCTTGTAGAAACTAAAGTCCATGGATACCTAAATCCCTGTCACAGACATATATAAACAGTATATTTTATATAACCTTTATGCACCCTACCATATATTTTAATCATCTCTAAATTATTTATAATAATGCTATGCAAATGCTATGTTAATATTGTTAGACTATATTGCTTGGGGAATATTGACGGTTTATAGTCTGTACTTGTAAAATGTTGATGCCCTTTTATTTTTCAAGTATTTTTGAATTGTTCACCATATCTATAGACATGGCACTCTAGGATATGCAGCTCTAAACACATCATGCAAATATTAACAAAAAAGGACAAGTGTCTATGATGTCAGATAAAGTACAAAGACTGGAGATAGAGACAGGCATGAATAATAACAAATAAGCTGGTCTATTATGAAGACACAGAAAGGTTAATGAAGATCTCTGAACAGTTACAAAATATTTAAGACAAAAGTGATACTGCTAAAATTAAGAGATAAATCCACAATTAGACTTGGAAATTTTATTTTTAATTTTTATTTATTTATATATTTATTTGTATTAGTTCAAATTAGGAACAAGCTTGCTTCACATGTCAATCCCTTCTCCCTCTCCTGCCCCTCCCCCCAACACACCCCTGACCTTCACTCCATTCCCCCTCCACTCCCCAGGGAGGGTAGGGCCCTTGATGGGGGCTCCCCAAAGTCCACCACATCTACCTGGGTCGGGCCTAGGCACTCCCCCATATGTCCAGGCCGAGAGAGCATCCCTTCAAATGGGATGGGCTCTCAATGGCTAGAGGTTAAGAGTACTGGCTGCTCCTCCAGAGGTCCTGAGTTCAATTCCCAGCAACCACATGGTGGCTCACAACCATCTATAATGAAATCTGGTGCCCTCTTCTGGCCTGCAGTCATATATGCAGACAGAATGTTGTATACATAATAAATCTTAAAAAAAGAAACCCATCTTAAAAAATATGTCCTGAAATTAGACTTGGAAATTTTAATATTAGTCTATCAATAATGAGTTAAAAAAACAGAAAATTACCAAAGATATATTTATTACTTATAACAACTGTAATTGGCTAAATCTGATAGAGTGCCAGAAAGATGGCCTAGTAATGAAGGCTTGTCACAAAAGTCAAAGTTCAGATTCCTAGAATTCTTATAAAATGGGGTATGCTATCACACACATCTTTAGTGTTTGTCATCCTATAGGGAGACATGAAACAGAGACAGACAATTTTGGAAGCTTCAGGCCAGCTAGGCTGGTTCATGCAATGTTGAAGGAAATGACTGGCACAAAACTTTGTCCTCTGACCTTTACCTACACACAAACACATACATGGTACACACATATCATAATACACCAAAAAGAAGAAAAAAATTTATAGTTATTTTCAGAACACCCTACCAGCCACTTTCAAAGACTGAAATGACAGACCGTGCTTTGGTCACAACAGAATGGAACTACAATAACAATTAAAAGCAGGAAAAAATTAAACACTTGGTAACTAAACAGTACATGTTAAAGAATCTTTGGTCTGTGCTAAGCATAGTGCTGCAATCTTAGCTCCCAGGAGACAGAAGAAGGACAACGGTGGGTTCATCAGGATTGTGAGTTTTCAGCCACTCTGTGTGATTTAGTAAGATCTTTTCTGAAAATAATGCTGAGGATTCAGCCCATAGTTAAAGTGCTTATTTAACTTGGGCACTGGCCAGAGTTCATGTTTAGCACAAGAGAAGAGAAGAGAGGAGAGAGGAGGGGAGACGGGAGGAGAGGAGAGAAGAGGAGAGGAGGGGAGGGGGAGAGGGAGGGAGGGGAGGGGGGAGGGGAGGGGAGGGGAGAAGAGGAGAGGAGAGGAGAAGAGGAGAGGAGAGGAGAGGAAAGGAGAGGAGAGGAATCGTAAAAAGAACAAAGGAGTGAGCTAGGTTGCTCAGCCTGTAGAGGTGCCACAGAGTAGACCTGAAAATTGATTTGGACCCCTGAATTCCACAAGGTGCCAGAAGAGGATAAAAATCCAAAAGACTTTTCTTTTGATCTCCACAGGTGCACAGCTCTTTGGCATGATTGACTATATGATTTCAGGTGCTAATGCACACACACATTTATAAAAGACAACAATATATTAAACTGAATAAAAGTAACAATATAAAGTATGAACCTTTGTAGAATGTAGTTAAAGCAGTTACAGGAGAGATATTTTTAACAATTAATACATTTAAGATAAAACAAAAGGTCCCAAATCAGCACGTAGGTGCTTTTGTCAAAAGCCTAGAGAATGAGAAAGAAAAGCAATTAAACCTAAAGGAAGATGCAAGATAACGGTTAACTACATGCAACTCATAATGCAGAGAATGGAAGAAATGGTCTTCCCTATGGAAATGCACACCAATTGATTATCCAATACCAAATGATCATATCTTAACTTTTTTAAAAAAGGGAAGTACAAGTGCCCATGGAACTTCTTGTAAGGAGAAATGTTATTCAAACATAATATGCACTTCAACATTAATATTAACATTATCACAACATTCAACTTGTTAACAATAAGACATTTTTGGTCTCATCAAGATTTGTTGAATATCAATAAGGTAATAGCTACTGCATATATCCTTTGCCAATTAACATATATTTCTTCTTTTGGAATTCACACCATTTTTCATAATTAATCCTGACCTTTCATCTCGCATTTCATAAGCTTCTTAAGAAGTTAGAAGTAAATAATTCAGTCTACTATTTTTTTTAGAAAAGAGACAAGCTGTTTTACTCTATCCTCAGAGAATAAATTAGATAGCTATTCAGATTAAGCTCATGGAAAATTGAATAAACAAATGCAAAAAATATGGATAGCTTCTGCAGGCAATGCATGGTTGGAAATTTTCTAATGAATGAGATCATGTGGATTTTTGTAAATCTAGAAGACAGCACTGTGAGAGGTAGATTCCTGCCCTCTATGTTGAGCACCCAGTGTCAGTATGTGTAAATCTAAGGCTATATCAAGTGTATAGAAATAAAATTACACCTTTGTGTTCTTTTGTATTTCCCTGATATAATTGGCTTCTATAAAGGAATTGTAAAAGACATACACTAGCAGATTCCTTTGGAAATATTCACCATCTTTCTAGAACACCTCCACTCTTCCCCATTATGATAGTGTGATGCTCTACTAGTCCTATTTGCTTTATTAGAAAGAATCTTGCTTAAAATGCAGAGCCCCTTCCATATTACTATAGCACTTTTAAATATTCAGAGGATCCTATTACCACTGAATGCTTTCTTTACATTTTGCTTTTTTGGTCCTATCCCATTCTGTCTCCCTCTATGCAACCAGCATGTAAAATTCTGATAATCATCCAAAATTTTAGTTTCCCACTGCCAAAAACACATTCTACTGTGCAATGATCTCCCTCCACTCCCCTGTCTTATCAACTTTATTCTGAACAGTGACGTATCTGTCCTTTAAGTACCTATGTCTATAACCTATAATTCTATAATCTCTGAAATTAGAGGGTCTTTTCTACCTCAGCACATGCATTTCTTGAGACATTCAGCTCACATTGATTTATATATGTTTAGGTTTAAGAGATATATGAAGCATTTAGCTAATAACTCGAAAACTTAAAGGCTTAATTGTATCTCTCTAACAGCAAATGATGTATTACATTAGATGTGTTTAATATACGCTCAACAACTAAAGGGATCTACCCTTGTCAATGTTGGGGAAATATTGATAGAAAATCAAAATCACCTGAGATATGTAAATATTTTAAATAGAAATTTAGTGAATATGCCACTATTTTAAAACTCTTTCAGTGAATGATAATCTGTAATTTCTCTTTAGTGTTCCCTCATGACATTGTCTCACATATATGTCATTTTACTTTATACATGTTCGTCCCGTCTTTCTTATCATTTGACATACTAAAATTAATATAGTTTCCTTGCTTGTATAATATTTAATGGAAAATTAATATTGTTAATATAGCCAAAATTATTATTTCCATTTTTGGTGCCCATGATTTCTAAGTGGTATACCCAAGACTGTGGGTGTTGGGAGTTGATTTATTTGACATTTGAGCTTCTCATTTGGCTTCTGAGAACTGATCAACAATTTATAATATTATATTTTTGTTGTTTTTAAACATAATTTCTTTATTGATGCTTTGGGAATTTCACATCATGCATCCTAATTCTACTCACCTCCCAGTCTCCCCATATTTCCCCTCACCCCTGCAGTATCCCCTCCAAAAGTAAATTTAAAAAATCAAATCACAACGAAAAGAGAAACAAAGGAAGTAACAGACAAAAACAAGAACAAAACAACCTTCCTGCAAACAAAACAAAACCATTAAACCTCTTCACTTCTTTTCCTTCCAAACTCTCAAACATATCTGCATTCCTCTTGGTGGCACTGGGAGTAGTGTATCACATAGTATACCCTTTTATCCTATCAGCTTTACTAGCAAATGTCTATTGCAATGAGTCACTGGTCTGGTTGAAGACCTCTGGTTTCTGGTACACCATCATCACTTGATCCTCACCAGAACTCCTCTGGGATATCCTATAGCCACACCGCCTCATAGAGATCTTGCAGATGATGTTCCACAGGACCAGTCCCTCCCCAAGTTCCAGCAGATCCTAGATGGGTTAGATGTTAGGGTGAACTGACACAAGGGCCTGGATGGTAGCTGAGCTGGTCACTGGTCTGATCCACTGGGGCCACCCACCTCAAATGAGAGGGCAGAGTAAGCGTCCCTATGACCATGACACGGGGCAGTTTTCCCACATCTGTGGTGAGGGGTGGGTCCATCTCTCTGGAGTATAGGGACCAGCTGTCCCCTGAGGGTCCAGGCTAGCTCTCTTGCTTCAGTATCCAGCTAGAGGCAGGACCAGCTTTCCCTGAGTCAGTGAAGAGTAGAATGCTCACCATGCCCCCTCAGGTGACATGGGCAACAGACATTTATTTGCTAAATATGTTGGAAGAATGAGATACAAATTAGAAAGTTCATTTCTTGGAAATGTAGATAACTGAATAATACAGCTGATGAAATTGCTAAATTCCCTTTTTGATCTCATCATCTTGTCATTCCTTGGTGAGTCTATAATCTGAGAATTCAGCCTTACCTCTGTGTTCTGTAATCACTGTGTCTCACTAGTTCAGCAATTAGGTTAGAATTTCTCCTTCTTCCTTGGTTATTAAGGTTATTTCTTGTGATTTTATTTGATTCATCAAACACTGTCTAATTTTTCCTCATATTATGATTGGGGGTTGTATTTGTCTTTTTCTACATGATATTTAATATACCTTAAAAAGTTAGTGTTCTTTATTTTCAATGTTTTCTTACACCATTGTTGTTTCATAATATAAATAATTGAGTTTACAATCTTATATTCCTACTTTACAATTTCCAGATCTCACTATGATGTTGTGTGATAGAAAAATATGTGTTTACCATTTGTTCAAAGGTACTTGATAGAAAAGAATGTGGAGAACATCCACTGTCATTCATGAAGGTGGATTATCACACACTCACAGCAAATCAGATTTGTTTTCTATAGGAAGTCAACTTTATGTTTGTAGCAGTTATAAGTTCATAGAAAATTCAGCATTTAAAACAGGACTTGAAACCAAAAGTCCTTATTTACTTTAGAAAACAATATATCTCTTGTAATTGAATTAAATATTTACAGTTCACAAAAGCCATTGACTACTTAAGGATCTCAAACTGAAGACCATAGCTATATTATCTACTATGTATCTCTGTGTATACAAGCAAGTTTCTAACAACAATTCAAGCACAAACCAAAATATTAAAGATATAGCTACTTAATACATGAGTAAACCTCCACATTGTCATGGTTTCAAGCAGTATTTTTGAATATATATTTATTTCATGAAGTGCTAGGGATTCAATTCAGGGTCTCATGCATGCAAGGAAATCATTCTATCAGCTATCTTTCCAGTCCTTAAACTGTTTGAATGATTTTAGATGAAAGGCATGCTTTGTATCTCAACAGCCTTGCTGGCTTATTTCAGAGGACCAATAAGAATTTGCTTACCATGAAAATATGACTCTCTCTCTCTCTCTCTCTCTCTCTCTCTCTCTCTCTCTCTCTCTCTCTCCTCTCTGTGTGTGTGTGTGTGTGTGTGTGTGTGTGTGTGTGTGTGTGTGTGTGTGATGCATGGGAGACCTTATGAAATTGAGGTAGATAGTACTTAAAAATAGGAGACTATATATGAAACATTCTGATCTTTGCCTGCATTTAGAAAAATCCCCGTGGCAACAATATTCTGGGCTGAGAAATGACTGCCTCCTTTAGACAGGAGCCATTCCCCAGAGGGTCACCTTTTTATTGTATCTCACAGCTGACCTGATTCATTGATTTGTTTGCCAGAGCCTCTGTATATTCGACCACTGGCTTAATTGTATATAAAAGTGCAAAAGAAACAAGAAAATTCAATGAAAGCAGAAATATCTGGGGTTCTATTAAGTATGTTTCTATTTTATTATGAACTATACACAAATTTTTAATAAAAATAATTCTCTCACATAGGGTGATGCAATGGTGAAAACAAGAACAATGTGAGATTTATAGCTAACGTCATGTAATCTGCCTTGTTCCTTTACCTATCAGTAAGTTTGTACAAGCCATACCACTCTTTTGTTTTAAAACATGGTCTACTTTATGAGCAGCTATAAGCTTGAGCTTGCCATTGTCCCAGAGAGACCTTATGCACCCTAATTTCCCACTCATTGTTTCTCTCTATTATTAAGTACTACCTTGCAGTAATGTGGTATATTGTTAGACCTGATGAAACAGTATGGAATTTTTTTTTTACAAATCCTGCAACTGCATTGGGGTCACTTTGTGTATTGTACATTCTACTTATTGTGTGATTTCAGCTACATGACATTCTGGAAGACCAAAACTGTAGAGAGAGTAAGAAGATTAATAGCTGTCAGATATATGGGGGGGGAGACAGGGGGTAAGGAGGCAGCACAAAGGGCAACACTATAAGGGTGGACACATGACATTACATATTTATCTTATTTCATTTTCAATCTCAGTTTTATCATATTTGAAAGAGAGGTAGCAATATCTACTGACTGTAGGGCACAATGTTTTTTGCTTATATTCCTTTAGTTCACTTATTATTTGTTATTAAATTATGCTTATTTTATTCTTTAAATTTTTCATATATATATATGCAATGTATTTAAACAATACCCACTCCCCATTACTATACTTCAGCTTGCCCTAGGACCTACCAGCATATCTCTCTCCCAACTTTGAGCTCTTTTTTATGAATGCCTACAACCAGCAATGGACTTCCTTTGGGCTTCTGAGGACTACATTTTCATGAGTGGGAAGAGACAGGAAATCACATTCTCCTTGGAGTTGCCTGCTCAGTGTCTGAATGCTACAGGGTTGTGAAAGTCCAGATATCTCACAGGGAAACCATAGATGGCATTGGGATGGCCCTCTGTTCTTTTATGTCCATATTGCACTCTTTCTTAGCTTCTTCTGTTTTCTTGAACTGCAACTACAAGGTTTTAATCTTACTCTATTATTTCACACACAAAACTTCACATTAAAGTCTGATTCTGGAGAGTCCCGAGTAAAACACGATGAAAAATCCTCATTAGTGAGAGAAAAATTGAAGGCACAGAAATGGACTGTTTAAATACAGGAATGATGTATTTATAGGATAATCTCAAAAAAACCAAAATAATTCTTTTTAAAAGAGTAAAAAGTAATCCTTTTAAAACAAATGATGAATTTTACAAATTGTTTAAGTATAAAATATTTTCCTCTTGAACATCTATAGAATTACCAGGGAAGAATATCAATGTTTTCTCATGCTCAAAACTCAGTGAAAGACTTCTTGCAACCTATAGCTCTTACATAATAAAAACTCATCAACACAATAGGAGGCAAGGGGCTGTATTTTGATGATAGCCATGCTGCTTTTGTAACTGATTATCTTTGACCCCATAAAAGTAATAAAGGATGAAAGCCATGATATAGTGCTTTTCTTTTTGTTATGCTATTTTTAAACTTAATATTTTTTGGAGTAAACTATCTGCTTTGATTGTTTACATAATTATCTCTGAATCACCAAAATTCTCTCCCCATATTTTTCCTTGTATGGTCACATTTTTGTTCTTTCTCTTGGCTTTTCTCTGACTGGGTCACATGAAAAATGAGAGCATTTATTTTCCTGCATCGTAGTGTAAACTTTAACAGCCTCGGGTTTGTTCAGTAGATGCATTGGGTAATTTTGATGTGTTCTGCATGCTCAGAGTTGTCTTCATATGATATCTTGCCTTTGCTCATGGCAATCACCTTGTTTCATTATAATAACACCCCATCCTTGGTGTTAGAATTTATCTTTACTGGCAAAATCTGAGGAGTAAACATTCAGTTTTCCATTAGGTGTGAATTTTAATTGACTAAAAAGAAACACAATAAGCCTTAAACTAGCATGTGCAGCTGTTTTTTATGTTGCTATTTTGGTCAATCAGAATGTGAATCAAACACAAAACAATTAAAATATTACACATTCTTTCAGACACCTGACACTAAATGATTTTCTAAATATACACTAAACTAGTTACTTGTTTTAGACACCCCTTTCAGCATAAAATACTGGGTTGCTTTCCTCAGATTATGTGCGATAGAAAAGAAGCTGAAGGAGAATCCTGTAGTCAGATTTAACATAGATTACAATGGATCCAAAAGCAATTAGTTGATTTAGACCAATGTTCTTGCTTTTAATGACTTTAGAGAGTCACACCTTAATGTGCTTATGCATAAAACTTTTATAGTTATTTATCTTTTGGGAAGGTGAAATACATATTTTTATAATTATTTTCAAGTCTATCTAACTGCATGAAAATATGCAAGTTTATAGTATAAAATGTAAATTTGGATTTGAATCTAAACTTCATTTTCACTGGAAGTATAATTTTATTAAAATATTATTTTCAGTTCTTTTCCTTCCCACATACTTGCTCATTACCTTTCTATTGTATGTGAGACACAGTCTCACTATGTAGATTAACTGACTTGGAATTTACTAAGTAAACACAGGCTTGTCTTGAACTTGTGGAGATCGTCCTGTTTCTGTCACCTGAATGCTCAAAGGCAGGTACCATTAACTCTTGTTTGTTGGTTTGTTTTGGTTTTCTAGACAGTGTTTCTCTGTGTAGCTATGTAGACCAGGCTGGACTTGAACTCACAGAGATTCCCCTGCCTCTGCCTCCCAAGTGCTGGGATTAAAGGTGTGCACCATCACCACTGCCCATTTCCATTAACTCTTACCATGTGGTAATCATTATATTTCATCGTAATGTAATTTGAATCAATAGCTTCAGTGTGGAGACTATGTAGACATTAGTCTATGTAGACTTACTCTAGATATTATATATATATATAATATATTATATATATAATATTTAAGGATCAGGTTCCTGCCTCTAATCTAAGATAAACAAGTTATAAGGTTATATGTATTTTGATAGATGTAATTCACTGATAACATGCATGGGAGTAACTAGTTCAGACTTCAAATTCAGAGAAAGTCCACCAGGCCATTTCAATGTTCACTCATGTGAAACACAGGCCTGACAATAAAAGTAGACATAAGACCTGCAGGTATGTTGCATAATACCTTGTATTTGTTAGACTACCACATTTATTATGACCTTATTACATCAGTAATACAAATTCATAAAGTATATATTTTCACTAATATGTTTATCTTACCTTAAAATGGAATACACAAGGTCAGATTTTGAGATGTTGGAACAAGAGGATAGGAACAAGCTATATTCCATGCTTCAAATGAATAGTCCCTTACTTCTGAACTCACATGCTACCTTGGGAGCATGTTCATTGGGCTTGACTTTTGAAAGAACAACAAGTGATGGAGAGAGAACTCAGGGACACAATCTTTGTCTCTTAAGCATGCTATTGGGGCATATGCTAGGCTGCCTCTTGCCTCTGGACACCTCTCACCTCTGTCTACATGAAACCTGCCAGATTCTTCCATTACAGTTTGTGAACAAGGCTAAGAGATGCTAATGAACACTCGACTGAGTGATGAAGTGTCATAGAACCACACAATATCTGTTTCACGGGTGAATTTTAAAAGAGAACTCTAAATGGGATGGAACAGAAACAATTTGTACTAATGTTTCCTCAAATTATACATTTTTGAGCCTCCATTGTTTCTAAAGCCTGTTTTGGTTTTTTAAAAAATTTTCTCTCCCAAACTATGTTTGATGTTTTTTGTGATTTGGGGGAGTTTATTTAAAATTACAATTTTTATGGTAAAAGCAAAAGTGCTTTCAGAGGCTGAGACTTCATGTAACAATGGAAACACCCAATTTCCCCATTCCATTATCAGTCCCCAGAGCTCCTCACTAACAGAGCATTCGACAATCTACACTGAACCTCTGGAGAGCAAGCTCTTTGAAGTCACATTAAGATTTAGGTTTCCAGAAAAATGGCTATCTACCATCCTATGTACTGGGAAATGCTTTTAGTATTATGTTCAGATGTCTTTGGGTTATTATTTCTTTCTTCATTATTTTGTGATTAATGAAGATATAATCAATCACATTCATTAGATTCACCAATAATTTCTAGAAAAAAAAACAAAACAAAACCATTTGTCTAATAAACACATTTGCTCAGTTTTCTATTCTTGAATGTTTAGATCAAGGTGAATTCACATACCAACTTTGTGCTTTGAGGCTCAGAAATGGAGTTTTGATGTCCAGTTGTTTGGAAATTGAAAAATGCCTCAAATATGTTCATCTCACATAAGCATTGAGCCTGTAATCCCTCTGTAAGAGTGCATGACTTTGCTTTACTTTGCTCACATTAGCTGTTTTAGAAAACAAGAAAAACCAGAGTAAGGAGATGGCCCATCTGGCCTAAGTGCTTGCTGAACATGTGTGATGACTGGAACAGATCTCTACTGCACCTCTAGAAATGGGTGGATGAACCATCACTGGGGAATGCAGCAGGAAGAACCTCTGGGCTTGATAGCTATCCTGCTTTCTGAAATGGCAAGTTCCAAGTTCATTGAGAGACCCTTCCTTAAAGAGTAAGTTGGTGAGTCAGAGCCTCTGTCTTCTACAGTATCCTATAGAAGAGAGCACATGCACACACATGCAAACACCAAAACACCATACACAGAGGCAACCAATCATTCAATAAATAAATAGATTTTTCCATATTTGAAGAATTTATTCATGTTGGAAGATGCTACCCTACTTCAAATTCTAACTTAGACATGCTGAGTATTGAACCTAGAGTCTCAAGCCTGCTAGGCAAGCATTCTACCAATGACCTTCACACGCAGCCTTAATGTAATTATTCTATGCTCATGGTCTCATGGCATAAAACATGCTGGCAGTTTCTTACATTATTTTGTAACTGATCATCTATTCTGATTTTTTTGTATTTCCACGACATGAATGGAAATACAGGATGATGGGTTAAAGTCCATTTTCTAAATTTTAGAGTACTGACATGGAATGTACTAATTAATACTCCTAACTACTGGGCTTGAAAAGCCCAACTCTCCCACAATCCCTGAAATAGTTGGTGTTATGAGGTACAATAGTCAGCTTTCTCCAGAGAAGAAGAAGCAATAGAATGTATAGGAATTATACTAGGAGATTTACTATACTGTTATTTCAGTAGGGACTGAGTAGTCCGGCAATAGGCATTTGCATTCAGGAAATGAAGAGAACTAAACAACTGCTCAATACAAGAAACTGGATACATCAGAAGTCCCAAAACTCTGCTGCAGATCTGGAAGTTCCCTGTAGAACCACTACTGCTCCATCTCAGTAGGAAGAGTGAGCAAGCTGGAGTCTAGTGTCAGTGGCCACAGTGAATAAGGTGTACTTCACAGTAAGAAGCTAAGGTAGGCAAGAAATACTGTGCTTCCTCCAGCCTTGTTTGTGAAGAGGTTTTCAGTTTGCAGGTAGATCATCTTTCTTCAGATAATCGTGTCTGGAAACACCCAGGGACTTATCTCCTGGGTTGAGTGCGAATCCTCTCAAGTTGACCATTAAGACCAACTAAGTCAGGTGTCGACTGTGAAATGTACCACATATGTTTGTGTTGATCACTTCACTCCCTTTTCCTTATGTTTGTTTGCTAATTTCTATATGCTAGTTTTTCTTTTATCATATTATCATATCATTGTCCCTTAGAAGAATGTTCGGTACTTAATGAGAGACAGAAAGAGAGGGGAACCAGATGAGAAGGGAGCTGGGAAGGACCTGGGTGAGCAGAAGGAAGGGAAACTATAATCAGGATGTATTATGTGAGAAAAAAATCTATTTTCTATAAAAAGAAAAAAGAAAAACATAACTAGAAATAACATTATCAATGGAGAAGCCTTTATATCTAGAAAATAGTTTAAAATGTTAATATAGAAAAAAAAGCTTCAAATGCCAAAGGCAAAGTTTGATAGATGATACTTTTTCTTTTCATTTTATGTGTTGGCCCTAAAGTCTGTGGGCTTTCAGGTAGAAAGAAGTCTCTTGGGAAGTAGTCTAACTGTCACACATGCTACATTTTGGCAAAGAACATGGCTTCATAGTCTCCATGGCTTTAAATTGTTGGGTTCTGCATTTAAAAGTAATGGATTGATTGAGTTTGTAGGACATATTTCAAGGAATCCCAGCATTCAGCAGTACCATGAGGTCTTCTGGTTTTTTTTTTTTTTTTTCACTATTACACCAAATTTAGAAGAAAAAAATAAGCACAGAGAAAAGATTTGAGAAACTTCCAGTTTGGTTAGGAAAGCCCATGTAAAGTTCTAGCTAGGAAAGTTTTAGTTCTGTTTCTAAAAAAAATTAGCATCAGTAAGAAATCAATCACCATGCAGTAGGAAACACTTCCCAAGGACATCTGAGGAATCAAGCAGACTCAACCATTTTAGGCTTAAGGGTAGAGAAAGTGCATTTATTTAAAAGACTTAACCTTGCAAACAGAGAACCTGAGCAAACATGAGCACCTGTGACAGTTCTCATGCACTCAGAGCTTAATGCAACTGTGGTCCAGGAAGCCCTGCTATTGGCAGAACTGGGAGAAGACAATGATGCAATTCACGTGAAGATGTTTTTACAGGCACAGAGAATGCAAATGTTAAAGATTCGGGAGGCTTCCATAGAGATTTCGTTGGACATCTTTGAGGCTAGGCAGTGTGTGATAGATTTACAGTCCCTGAACACATCCTCTGAGGCAGTGATGTGTGAAGCTATGAAGGTGAAGACTGGAGGAGATGCCTGACTTGTGAAATCCATCTGCTGATGGAAGTGTCACTCAGGCTGTGGAGCCAGCCTAAGTAGAGGCCATATGGACTGCAATCAGCCGGAACCACAGTCACAAGGCTGGTAAGCCTAAGTCCAAATGAAATCACAGCATGACACTAGTGCTAAACATTGAGCTATAGGGTTTGTTCTTTTCCTTTATAGCTTCTGGTTTTACTTTGAACACCCCTTCCTAACTATTTTTTTTTCTTTTTTTCTCTTCGAAAACAGGATATTTTCTAAATATTCTATTATCACAATGAGAGTGTTTCTTTTGAGCCAATATATCTTGACAGCATACAAATTCTCTTTTGACTTCATAGGTGCGCACAGCTAACCATTTAATTTGTATCAGAAGAGACTTTGGACATAGAGTTACTTTCTAGTGTTAGAATAGCTGAGACTTTGGAGACTTTCTTATATGGACTACATGCATTTGTGTTTGGTGATGGCTATAAGCCTTGTAGGCCAGGCATAGGATTTGGTAGTTTGAATAGGAGATCGCCATATTCTCTTAGTACCCAGTCGATGATGCTGATTTTGGAGGTTGTGAAAACTTTAGGATGTAGGATCTAGATGGAGGGTCTTTGAAAAGTTTAACTGGGCCCATAGTCTCTTCCTTTCTTTCTGTCTTCAGTCTACCATGTCAACAGGCTCTGACACACAATCTCTCTGCCATGTTCTGCTACCTCCCTATATGCACAACAACATGGAGCCAAGTGGTCATGGATGGATTCCTCTGCAATTATCCACTAGGATAAACACTTCCTCACTTAAGTTGTCTATGGAAGCTGATGTAAAGCCTGATTAACAAGCTATTAACAGCACTAGAAACTATTATAGAAAAGTGAGTCCTAAACCAAGTTTTGTGGAAAACATCTATAATCTCAGCACTCAGAAGGTAGAGGCTAGAGGATGAGGAACTCAAGGCATGCTAATTACAAAAAGAGTTAGAGACCAACTTAGGTTTCATGAGAACCATTTTAATTTTAATAATAAATAATAATAATAATAATAATAATAATAATAATAATAATAATCCAGATGGATATGGTGTATATGAAAGGAAGATCCTTGAGATTTTCTTGCTTGCCACCCAAGCCTAGCTAATAAAAACAACTGGTCTTAAAACCACATGGTGAATGGGGTTCGAGGAATGGCACCAGAGGTTACTATCTAGCCTCCATATGCATGTACTCACATGTGCCTATACACACATGAACACATGTACACATGCACAGCACACATCATACACATAAGACCTAGGCAGAAACTACTACTTCTGACAAGTTTCATAAACTTAGAGACCATAAACTTTCATCAAGGTAGTAGGAAAATAGACATAAATTGATAGTCTTAATTAGTAACAGACATGGAATGAAAATAGTACCTTGTCTTGAGTTCAGAGATCAGTTTGGGCTTTTACACTAATCAATTATTGATAGTAAGTGAAAAATGTAACTGTAAGAAATGATATCCATTTTCAAGTTTTATATTCTATTGTTTAATGTCTTACTTCTTCTAGATAGACTTTGGATCTGTTAAATCATGATTAAATGTCTTACGTCTAGATATTCAGTCTGCTTTGAATTCATATTAAATTATCAGGTACAACCTATTAGTATTTTAAAACATAGAATTTATATTAGTTTTCACTGAGCTGGAACTGAATACATAGACTGTGACATTGCTTTTCATTCCAAATTACATTTTATATACCATTGAACAATAGAGGTCACTGTTTTGCCAATAAATATGAAATTATTTCATTTGATTATTTTCCTTCATAAACAACTCTTTTGCTTAACACATAAATTAAAAAAGTCCTGGTACAACAATCTCAAACATTGGAAGCATCTCTTAAATATTAATATCTGCTGGTGTTTTCTCAAAGAAACAAATTAATATACTCAATTCATTATTTTCTGAATCATTTAAAACACAACCAGTTTTTCTTAAAAAAAAAAACTTATTTTATGCCCTCATGTTTATGTTTTAGCAATTAGGCATCATTATATGGAGAGTTAGGAAATGTTATTCATAAAATATGTGTTCTCAGAAGAGGAAAAGCAAACTTTCAGGTTATAATTATATCTTAAGTCCATGTAAGAGCTAGTAAATAGATTTGATTGACAGAATAGCTATAAAAATGGAAATCAGGAATAGAAATGCCAAGAAGGATGAGATGCTTAAAGAAATGTGATGAAGGCCGGCTATAAGGGATGGTCAAATGATGATTGTATTCTGGACCTTGTACTTGGTGTCAAGGCCATATTCAAATCAGTGTCAATTTCAAATAAACACATGGGAATTGTCAAAGAAGTTGAGATCGAATTGCTATAGTATTGGTAGAGAGAAGCTGACTTTAGAGAAACAGTGGGTGATATTTAGAGATTAATGGTGATGCTACTCTTTGGACCTATCTTGAAAGAAGACTAATCAAAGGCATAAAAATACTGAAAAATTTATCATCCATTTTCTTAATTTCTCTAAGGAATATAACATATTCTGCAAAAGTCACACTTGTGTATACTTGATACACAGAACTGCAATAGGTCAACTCACAGAGTCTGGTAAATGAGGGAAAAACAGGCCCCGAATCTAACAAGCTGCATCTCCTAATTGTATTTATAAAGCAGGTTAGGATTTATGAACCACTTTCACTCTTATTATCCAGGGTGCTCTCTAACTCCTCAGCCCATTGCTATCTGACTTCTGTATCAACCCAATTGCTCAGAGGTTATTAATGACCTGACATCTCAATACCACTGCTCTTAAGTCATTATCCTACAACATTGCTTTCTTTTTAACATCGACAATGACTCTCTTCCTTTTAAGTCATTTTCTCCTGTGATTTCTGTATCTTTCATTCCCCCATCCCTGTTTTTGTCTTTGTTTTCCTGACTTCTCATTTTTTGAGTTTTGAAAGCAAACTTTATTGCTTATAAATCATTTTCCTCCATTTTAAATTTAAATTAGAAACAATATTGTTTTACATGTCAATCCCAGTTCCCTCTTCCTCCCCTCCTTCCCTAACCCCCACTAACACCCTACCTATCCCATACCATTTCTGCTCCTCAGGGAGAGTGAGGTCTTCCGTGGGGGGATTCAGAGTCTATCATATCCTTTGGGATAGGGCCTATGCCCCCGCCATGTCTAGGCTGAGGGAGTATCCCTCTATGTGAAATGGGCTCCCAAAATCCATTCCTATGCTAGGGATAAGTACTGATCTTCTACAAGAAGCCCCATAGATTTCCAAGTCCTACTCACTGGCACCCACATTCATGGAGTCTGTATCAGATTCATGCTGGTGTCCCAGTAATCAGTCTGGGGGCCAAGAGCTCCCGCTTGTTCAGGTCAGCTGTTTGCTGTGGGTTTCACCAGCCTGGTCTTGTCCACTTTGCTCATCACTCCTCCTTCTCTGCAACTGGATTCCAGTTCAGTTCAGTGTTAAGCTGTGGGTATCTGCTTCTACTTACATCAGCTGCTGAATGAAGGCTCTAGGATGGCATATAAGTTAGTCATCAATCTCATTGTCAGGGGAAGGCATTTAAGGTAGCCTCTCCACTGTTGTTTAGATGGTTAGTTGGTGTCATCCTTGTAGATCTCTGGACATTTCCCTAGTTAGACTGAGCTAACAGATGAAAATCCTAGTCATTGGCCAAACAGCATTTGAACCTAACACAAGTTTCTATGTATTTATTTGGGCCCTAACTCAGGTGGGCGGCTGGCATAAAACAGGCAGGCGGCTGGCATAAAACGCACACGTGGTGATGGGGCTTGGCGGCTTTTGGCAGAAAGATTTATTGTAACACCTGATTTCTCTTTAAAACCTATACTGGCTCCCTCTCTGATGGTATCTCTTATTTTGCTGTCCTGTATTCTTCCCCCTACACAACCTTCCTGCTCCTTTATGTCCTCCTCACTCCTCCTCTTCTCCCCTCCTCATTCTCCTAGCTCCCTCTCCCCTGCCCTCCCACCATGTTCCCAATTTTCTTTGATTTTGTCCCATTTCCTTCATTTTTTAACCCTTTTTATTGAGAAACTGCTGTCTCATCTTTTAGTACTAGTGATCGTAGGTTTCTGCCTCTGCACTTTTGTTTTCTGATACTTTTCTTAATGACTGTACTCATAAAGAATGTTCAAACCACCTTAATGTAGAAGCCATCAGCTAGCAGATATTTGTATCCTTAGGACAGATGTGTCAACATGAATGTTATGGTTTATTCCTTCAGTCTTTTATTTTGAAGTGTTGATTCTTGTACATATACCTTTCTTATGGTACTCTTCTCCTTCAACACAGTTTCTTAGCTCCATAAAAGTTGGAGAATGATGAGAACATACCTTTCAATGAGAAGCTTGTTAATACAAAGAGTCAGAGGGAAGGAAGCAGACCCATGTACTAGCTTTGCATCTTAAAATCGACTTTTGGAAACTACTGTAGTGACTGTAGTGCCTCATGAATATGCAAAAGATTGTGTCACCATTTTTTCATTTTATTTTATTTGCATAAGTATAATCTTCTAAATCTCATGCCATAAAATATATTCGGAAACATTTTTCCCTATGTGGCTGTCCAAATAAGATCCAGAAAAACAAAACAAAACAAAACACAGATCCAGGACATTAATGCACACGGGAAGTCTGTGCTACTTTTATTTCTGTTATGGTGATAAAATTCCCTCACAAAGTAAACAATATATAGGATAGAGGATTCGTTTTAGCACTCAATTCCAAGTTCCAGTCAATTATTGCAAGAAGCACAATGGCAAGCACTTGAAGCAGCTGGTCATGGGATATCCAAAGTTATGAGGAGGGAAAAAAAGCAAATGTATACTTTGTATTCAACTAGATTTCACTACTCTTATACAGCACGGTTTGCAATCTCAGGTAATGATGTCACCCAGCTCCAAATTGGATCTTTTCATATCAGTCAAGAAAATCAAGGCAATCCCCCACAGACACGCTCACAAGCCAATCTAATCTGGAAAATCTCTCATTAAGACAGAATTCCCAAGTGATTCTCAGCTTTGACATATTGAATGTTAAACTCAACATTGAAATATCCTTGTGTCATTTTCCCCTTGAACCATATAGTACAGATGAGATTTTCCATTGGTATCAGGATTCAGAAACTGATTCAACCAGGTTTGTTGTTGGGCTCCTTATTGCTGGCCTATCCTCCATTAGCATAGAGCACATTGTGTGTTGTCTGGCAATGGTTGGAAGCCAAATTATCAAGCTAAAGGTCACTAGCAGGCAGCAGAAAAGAGTTATATATTGGCTTATCTGGACAAATGTAACATTGATATAACAGTAGCTGACAAAAGACTAAGATGCCCCCTGTGGTTAAATCAAAGAAATAGCATTAGTAGTTGCACTGTGGAGTTTTTGTTGACTATATAGCTGGACATATGAGTATGGTAGATGCAGTATAGGCATGTAAATGCTTACTTACTAATGTGAACAAATACTGAAGACTAGGCCTCCTAGTATCAATGCCCATATGAAAATTTTGGTATCTGTCATTGGAATGGTTTTCCAAAAAGAAAATTAAGATATATATTTGCTCTTATATTCTAGATAGTTAAAGTGATAGAAAGTACAATTACACCCACATGAATTTTGAATACCTTTGAAGTACTACTGGCCAGTGTGATATCAGATATGAACATGACACACATCAAACCAAATGTTACCTTCCCTCTTAAAGACAACTGTAGGGGAGAAAGAGAACTCTGAACACGTTTCTAACTAATGGTCCTTCACATTCAGGGACTCAGTTGACTTGCCTCCCTTGAGTGCCCTTACTGTTAGCTCCACTGTAAGGTGCCTCCATCATCACATCATCATTGTACACTCATGGATGGGCCACTGCTGTGGGTTAAAAGGCAGATGTCCATAGGCTCACATGTTTGAGCTTTGATCATGAACCCACAACACAATGTTTGGAAAGTGAAGCTTTGCTAGAAGAAGTAGGTAAACGGAGGTGGGCCTTGAGGCATTACAGCCTGGCCATACTTGCTATTCACTGTCAGCCTCCTGACTGCCAATGCAATGTGATCTGTCACATGATGGCTTCTACTTCCAAGACTTGCCACTCTTCTGGATTTCATCAGCTTGAAATGTAAGAGGAACAAGCCCTTTCTACCTCCCTCTCTCTCTTGTTCCTTCTCTCCCTCTCTCCTTCACTTCTTCCTCCCCCCTTCCTTAAATTGCTTCTTGCCAGGTATTTTATCACAACAATAAGAAAAGTAACTAATATAGTCATTCTGTGAGAGCTTTCCCCCTAATCCTTTTGTCTTAATGAACTGTTTCTATGTACTCACAGCATTTCATTCTCTATCCTGGAATTTTGAACAAAATTTTCCTCCTTATTGGGAGGATTTGTCTTTTTATTTAAACTATGAATTCATTAAGGACAGGGACAACTGTAAACCCTTGTTTCTATCTTTGGCATTCAGTATACAGAAGATTAAAATCTTTTATTAATACTTCCTATCTTGGCTATCTAAAAAGATTGTGAGATTAGTTTCATAAGTACTAATAAGTATTGTTTTTCAGTTTTATGTAGCAGATGAGAAAATAATGAAGCCTAGAGAGGGTCAAAACGCGTTTGGATTCACATAGCTAACAGATGGCAAATAATTAAAACAAACCCAGAATCTGATTCTAGGTTTGATCATTCTTCCTCACTGATCTTGTTTATTCTTAATATCAACATTTAAACCCATGTGTAGATAACATAAAAGATTCAGAATCGATTCTTTAGGATGGCCCAAGTGCATAGTCCCTTTTCATCCTTATGGATCAAATAAGAACTGAACCTAAGCATGGTATATAAAATAACTATGTCAAAACTTGCCTATTATTTCAGTGTAACACTATTTTTATTTGTTGCTATGATTTCCTCATTTTCCCAAGAATCATTTCATTCCTTTTCATGGCTGCCTTTTGTATTTGACTTCTATCTCTATAACAGAACATATGCCACTGGCTCATATACAAAAAGTTTGTTTATCTCATTGATGGGATGATTAATGTCCCTGATAAGTGGCTGCATCTTGTGAAGTCATCATATGGTATCATTCTATGGTGGAAACATATGAGGGCAAGTAGGTGTGTTGAGAAAAAACAGGATGTTCAGTCTACCCCCTCTCCAGACAGAGCTTTATTGATCCCTAGTAATGAGCCTCTTACTCTCTTCTCTAAGGGAGAAGCTCTAAATATTGCCTCATCTTCAACTGAATATCAGCACAGGAGTCAGGAAAGTCAACTTACATTCAAATCATAGCACCATTTAGCCCTTCATCTATGGCTGCAGGCAGCTTCCTTTGCAATCAAGATCATCTCAAATGTGGAACTGCAGAGGCTGTCCACCCGATTTTACCAACAGTTACTGACTTGGCTCCAAACCCTGTTTAAACCATTAAAACATTCTGTATTTTTCTTCCTTTTTAACTTCTAAGATTACATTTATTTAAGATTTAAAAGAAAATGACACAGAAAGAAGAAAATCACATTTCAAGAAAATGATAAGTTAAGGTTTTCTATTAGTAATTGCTCCTTTGAAGAATAAAAAAGATTGTACAAATAATTTATAAATGACAGGCTTGCTTTGAAGATAATATCTTATGCTATGAACAACAGGCAACTTTTGACATTCATTTTCTTAGGGAGCATACAGAGTAACTACATTTTTGCTTTTGGAATGATATTTTACATCTGTAATCAAATTTCAAAGAAAAATTCATCAATTCATTTATTCACGCAGCATGTACACACATATATACCTACCTACACACACACACACACACACACACACACACACACACACACACACACACACACAGCATCAATTATTTATGTAAAATGGTAAAAGAAATTGAATAAAGGAAAGAAATAGAATAACAGTTTGCAAACTTATTACTGCAAGTTTATAATAGGAAATTTTGCAGATATGAAATCTTTAGCTTAGAATTTTAATGCCAGTTTTTATTAGTTGCAAGTTCACACAGTAATTTAAAAATGCCTGTCCACTATAGGAGAAAATCTACTTTAATTAATAGATAAGCATAATTTATAATTAGCATGCCAAAGTTTTGTGTGTAAATGAATGCTTTCAAAGTACTAAGATTATTTATTTTTCTCAGATTGGGAGCTCTGACATTTTCCTTACAATTTTATTAGAGTATTAATTTACTTTACAATTCTCCTTTTTAACTGCAGGGCATCTGTGCAAACTGTCATCAGTTTTCTTAGTAAACTCCAGTTGATTTTCTTCCTGAGAATGTTTCATTATAGAGTATTTCATTTGATAGTTACTTTCCCATCATTTCATGTGCCATATGGATTCCTAAGAAATGGTTTGTTCTATTTGACAAGATCTATCTATGTATCCCAGGTGGTACTTGAACTTATGTACAGCAGGTTGGCCTTAAAGTCACAGAGTTCTGCTTTGTTCCGCTTTACTATTGCTAGAATGACAGGCGTAAGCCACAAGGTCTGGCCCAGAAAATTATTAAAATCCAGTGCACAGGGTAACATGAATTTGACTGAAGATACCTTACCTTATTTTTCAAATTTTATCACTTTAATTTTTTTAAATCGTTAGTTTTAAAAATTTAAGTTTGGCAGTGGGGGGTGCACATCTTTAATCTCAGCACTCAGGAGGCAGACATGGGTAGAACTCAAATTCAAAGACAGTTTGGTCTATGAGGCAAATTCCTGAACAGCTGGGGCTATACAGAGAAATGTCATTTTGAGAAAAAAAAAAACACAAAAACAAAATTTTAATTTAAATTCTTCCTTCCATCCCCCCATGTCCTAACACTCTAAGCCCTTCCCTGCCACCCCCACTCTCAAATTGACATCTTTTTATTGTTGTTAACACACACACACACACACACACACACACACACACACACACACACCATATAATGTGCGCAAATATATAAATCCAGCCTGTCGAATCCATTCTTGTTGTGTGTATATGCTTTCAGGGACAAACACTTTGTACTTGATAACCAATCAAGTAGCTCATCTCTGGGCTTAGCTAATTATTCTCCTCTCTATCTATCTTTTACCTCTCCTTTCCTGTTTTTTCCTTTGTTTTCTGCATATTTAAAAAATCATAGATTCTACATATAAGAGAAAACAGACTTACCTTTCTGACACTGGTTTCACCTTACATGAAGATATATAGTAGGATCTAATTCTTTTCAAAGAACACAATTTCATTCTTTTGAGCTTATACATAAAAGTTGCTTATGTATACACATTTTCCTTATCCACTCATGGGTAAAAGGGTTAATGGCTGATTACATGACATGTTTATGTGTTACAGTGAACATGCAAATTCAGGTAACTGTTGTGCACTGATATGCTAACTAGTATCTTTCAGATGTATGTATACACACACACACACACACACACACACACACACACACACACACACATATATATATATATATATATATATATATGAAAGAATCTGACATGTTGGTAAATATTTAACCATCATTAACACACAGAGATGAGTATGATTAAGAGATGTTGGTTTGAAAAATAAGCCTTTCAGACAACCCCTTAGGAAGACCACTTTTGCCGAATTTGCATATAATAAAGACTTTGTGTGTATGTGTGTTTGTGTGTGTGTGTGTGTGTGTGTGTGTGTGTGAGAGAGAGAGAGAGAGAGAGAGAGAGAGAGAGAGAGAGAGAGAGAGAGAATCCCAAGGAGAAATGTCAAAGGTCAGAATGCACACAATTGTGATTGACAGAAGCAAGTCAGGGTTGCACACATCACTGAAACATTATTTCATTCACATGAAAAAGTAACTGTCTAACTTTAATGTAGGTAGTAAGTATGGATGGCAATGAAGTGAGGAGGAAGCTGCTAGAGCACTATGATTTATGCCATGTGAAAGATCCTCGCCCAGGTGAATCTCCTTTTAAAGCATTGAACCATAATGGCTGTTTGTGCACTTTATATTACACTTGTTAGAAAACAAAACAATTGCTATCAGAATGCTGAAATTCGAAGTAGCTTTTCCAAATTTGTGTGACAAAGATGTTAGGGTACTTGAAATCTTAAGTAGGCCAATGTTGGTCATAAAAACATCAGTAATAGCCATACTGATGAGACAAAGGGAGAGGGAAAAATCAAGCAACCTTCTTTCCTTTTCAGTAAGACTTTGTAAATGATCTCAGTAAGAACTACAAGTGAGGGTAGATTCTATGTGCATGCATTTGGGTGAGTACTATGTGTGTACATTGTCATGCATTTGTGCTTGTCTGCACACTTTCAACCAATGGTTGTACAGTATTGTGGAAGATATCAAGTGTCCTGTTTTGTCATGTTCCACTTCATCCTCTCAAGACAGGTTCCCTCACTGAAGTTGAAACTTTCCACTTTTCAGCCAGATTGCTATCCAGCACTGTCCTGATACATATATTACATTTTTATTCTCTCATATTTCATCCCAAGCACAGTTTTCTCTCCCTCTTCTCCCCCTAGTCTCTCTCCTCCACCTCCCCTCTCCCCCAGATCCATCTTCCTCTATCTTCCCTCAGAAAAGAGCAGGCCTCCAATGGAATACTCAACAACTGATGGTAGCAGATGCAGAGTCCCACAGCCAAATATTAGGCCAAGCTCAGGGAGTCTTGCAGATGAGGGAGAGTAAGGATAAGAGGAACCAGAGAGGTCAGGGACACCACAAAACAAGGCCTACAGAATCAACTAACAAGGAGTCATGAGGGCTTGCAGAAATCAGGGATTAGTCTGTAGAGGTCTTAGCTAGGTTCCCTGCATATGCATTATGGCTGAGTTGCTTGATGTTCTTGTGGGATTCCTAAAAGTGGAAGCAAGGGCTGTCTTCTCTGACTCCTTTGCCTACTTGAGTGACCCCTCTCCCTAATGGATTACTTCCTATAGCTTTGATGTGGTAGTATGTCCCTGATCTTGTTATTCCATGTTTTGGGAATGGCCCGTTCCTTTTTGTTGAAGGAGGTTTTTATTTAATAAAACAGTCATCTTCTACTAAAGATTGATTTGAAAAGTTCCAGTTGTTTTTAATTATGATGTACATCTGAAGAAATCAATCAACACAGTGAAAGGTATTTAAAGACAAGTATATGAGTTACTAAAGACCGAAGGTCCATGCTGGTTCCACACTCACAGATCTTCATAGGATGCTAGCTGGTATTCAATTACTAGTATAGTCACCTTAAGTATAATTGTCATCACTTCCTCTCAGGCCTTCATGGTATTAGTGTTTGAAACAATAAGCTATTCTTGCTCAATATGGCTCCAGCATTTGGAGGCTACACTTTTGTGTCCCCAGTTTCCAAAATTTATCTTGTTCTTTCTGTATAAATCACCTGAGTTCTTTAAAAATAAATTTATAATTGATAGATTTAGAGATACAAGATTTCTGTTGATACTAGAGCACTAATTTTTATGTGTGTAAATTACTATAGCCCCATTCCCATATTATTAGATTTAACATTCTTCATTTTAAAAGATAGACCTTCTTGACTCTTGAAGCTATAATGGTTCTCCATATTTAATTTACCCAAGACATTTTTTTCATAACCTTTTCATGTGCTTTAGGCAGTTGTGTGCTATATTGCCATTTATGTTGGAACTTTTCTGTTTACTGACTCTTGCCCCAATTGGAAACCAAAATTCTTTTCCATAAAGCATATCAATGAAAAAATATAACAATGTGTGAAAATGAAAGACATCAAAATTCCCTACACAAACAGAAACATACAAACACAGAGAGAGAGAGAGGGAGAGAGAGACAGAGAGACAGAGAAATAGAGAGACAGAGAGACAGAGAGAGAGAGAGAGGAATAATTAGAATTTTAACTGAAATGCTCAGAAATAAACAAACAAAATGCTCTCAATTCTAGACTCTCAAACATAGTTTCAAACAGCTGACTTATCTTTCTCCTTCCAGAATGACTAAATCTCAGAAACCAATTGAATCCACACAACAGTGTGACTCTTGCTTGGTGTTTTCATGCTCATCCCTTTAATTCATGGTATTTTGCTTTGCCAGCGACAAATTTAGGGAATCTAATTTCATTGCAGCTGGTTTCTTCTACAGCAGGGCTTCTCAAACTCAGGATTATTTTAATTTTTTAAAAAATAGGTAATTATTTGTGTGAGAGGCAGTTCCTCAGATTATGCAATATTCAGCAAACTCTCTCATGTTCCACATTATATTAGCATTCCCCTACCCCAGTTATAACAATAAAAAAAGTTTCTTAACATTGCCAGTTGTCAATACTGACAAGGATACAAGCAAAATTTTTACAGTGACACACAGAAAGAAATAAACTACACTATGGAAATACAGAGTAAGAAGAAAAGACCACATTTTGACCAGGATGATTTAAGATGTAAGCTCTCCAGGGGACCTTTATGCTTAGATAATTTGAACAGATTTCTCCTGTAATAAGAGGTAGAAACTTCAGAACTGTATCTAAGATTTCATTCCTGATCTCTGGCCTTTGCTATCACTCGACTTGGCTTTTCTTTTGGAGGTCAGCTCGTAGTAACTGGAGCTTCTTTTGGATCTCAGTCAGCACACCGATTTTCTGCTCCAAAATGGACAATGACTGAGCAATGCAAAAATCCACATCACAGTTTACTCCATCAGCTGTCTCCTGGATGGCCTCCCACCACCGGTTAGGTCTCCTCCATGAAGCTACTGGGTCCTTTATTAATGTGATGTTATCACTTTCATTTTCTTCCACATTGTGTTCAGTAGGTATTTTAATAAATTCCTTCCCCGCACAGGACGTTTTTGAATTCGTATTGTCCTTTTCCAACTCTAGTGGTACTTCATGGTCGGCTGGAGAGAGGCAGTGATGGTAGGGCCTTGCCTCTAGAGCTAATTCCTTGACTCTGTTTGCATATCTTAAAGTATTGAGGGTATTTTCACACGAAGTCATTCCAGGTGAGATCGTAGCAATCATGCAGGTGGAGGAATTCTGGCCTATAAAGGAGTCCCGGAGCACCTGTGTGAGCTTGCTGGCTCTAAATGGGGTGTGAGACTTGTTCTTCCCCAAAGCCCTGATGCATTCCTTCAGGGCTAGGAGACTCTTATTTATCTCAGCCCCTTCCAGCTGCCTCTTTCGATTGGCCTTGGCAGTATCTGCCCCCCTTTCATTGCCAGCTAAATCAACCAGGGAAAACTTGCCGTGCAGTTTCCCTTCAGACTTGAGGATGAGCTGGAACACGGCGTGACTCCTGGATGAGTGGGCATTGACAGAGGTCTGCCCGGAAGTCCGACAGCCGTTTCCGAGCTCCACTAGATTCAGGACTTCCTCCACGCGAGACACTTCCTGCTCCTGCAGGCCCACAACTTGCACTTGCTGATTCCCGTCTTCGAGGACTTGCAGCTTCTTCTTCCAGTTTAACAGATCGTACACTTTGCCCCCATAAATCTCAAAAAATGTCCCATAGACTTTGAGTTCCAATTTCTCATAGGCGGGGCTTCTTAGTAGGAGAAAGACATCCTGAGCCACTAGGGCGTAAATTCCTTTAGAACAATCTTGGGCCTTTCCAGTAAAGGCTCCACCCATGGTGTGGGTTTTTCCACTCCCAGTCTGCCCATAGGCAAAGCAAGTGGCCATGCCCTTTCGGAAGATGGACTCCACCAGAGGCCGGGCAGTGAACTGGTATACTAACTCATTAGATGCCGTGTCATCAAAAGCATGGTCAAAACAGAAGGTCTGGTTTTCCAAGTAGCGAGTCAGGTCCACCTTTTGCTTAGATTCATGAACCATGACCACATTGTGCGAGGGGATAGTGATGATATCTAGGTCCTTCATGATGGTCTCTCTCTCATTAAGAGGGCGTTTCCTCACACACACACAAATCCGGTGGTCTTCTGGGGGCTCCAGGCTGGACATCTTGCTGCTGTCTAGATTCCTACGGTACTCCTCAATCATACGCATGGTCTCATAGTTGGGGTTGCCAGTGTTGATGTCAAGCGCTCGTCTAGCTCGGATCTCTAGCTGCAGTCGCCTGCGCTTCTCTCGCTGCTTCTGCAGTTTTTCAATTTCCCTGAGGCAGGGGGATTTCTTCCGCTTCATCAGACAAGGGTTGCTGGGGACCACCATGGCTTGGCTATCCCCCGAGGGTGACTCATTTCTGTGTGGGATCATCGCAATCCACTTGGTGGCTGTACGCTGGTCCCCGATGATAGTAGAGGGTGTTACAGACACCGTGCGCAGGGATCTGTGTGACCGTTGGTGTTCAGCAGAGGCCAGGGCTGGATTCAACAGAAACACAGTCTCTAGTTCGATCTTCTTTCCTTTTTTGACTCCTTTCTCAACCCACTCTACTGTTACCCAAGAGTTTTCTCTGTTGATCTCTGTGACCACAGCCAGGTGGATCCGTTTGTCGCTGCGTTGGATCGCCACACAGATACCCACCTGGAAGTCTGTGAAGTGAGATTTCAAAGGTTTCAGGGGCGAGAGGCGTGGGGCTAGAGGAACGCAGAACTGGCTGGACATGATGAGTGGTGGAGTTACCAGGGCTCGCTTTCTGAGCCTTTTGGCGTTGGCGCAGCAGGACCAGAGTCCAAGCCAGCCTGAATGCCTAGAGCTCGAGCACAGGTGTGCGTTGCTCCTGCCTTTGTGAGGCAAGTGCCAGGGCGTTGGTTGAGGGCCCTCACGTCACAAAGGAACCAAGAGAAGCCGCTTAAGAGATGGAGACCTCTATGTAAAAAAATCAGTTCCACCATCTGTATTGTCGGATGAGTATAGAGGCAGCTGAAAAACTTTGTGTCCTGCCAGTGAACACGGATGGATCTAAGGACTGTGTGTGTTTGTGGGGGCAGGGGAGACTTCTGGATCTGGGGGGGTAGGAAATACTGGATAAAAAGAAGTTACAGGAATTGTGGTTTTGGTTTGTGTAAGCACCACGGATGTTCAGACTTAAGCTATGGGCATACCCATTCTCCCCTGAAGTCTTAACCTGCCTTCTCTAGTTCAGTTTAAGGAAAGCTATGAAATCCCCTTGAACTCTCCGGTATCAGAGGGAACAGATGAAGGTAGGGATTGTTACAAATCCGGGGCTTCAGGGAAAAAAGTGCAACATGCTACAGAATAATCCTCTAATTGGTCCCCATCCTCTTCCACAATTATCAAATACTCAAAGAATAAAGTTATGCAAGCTAAATGGACTATATCATTACAAAATCAGAACGAGTTGAACGGAACAGGTCATTGTAATTTGCTAAGGCAGAACTTCTTTGGTACAGCATTTGACCTTTGCAAACACAAGATGCTTATCACATCCCAAGTGGTTCTGACAGATACAAAGTTTTGTTGTGTTTGATGTCACCACAGCACTTGAGAGCAATTCAGTAATTACAACCCAAAACCCCTTCAGTAATTACACCTCTGACCACAATTACCTTAGAGAGTCATCCACAGTGAAAAGAAATAATACATCCCACATCCCACCCTAAAACTCCCCTCTCTCTCCTCTCTCTCTCTCTCTCTCTCTCTCTCTCTCTCTCTCTCCTCTCTCTCTCTCTCTCCCCTCTGTGTGTGTGTGTGTATGTGTGTGTGTGTGTGTCTGTGTCTGTGTGTGTCTGTGTGTGTCTGTGTCTGTGTGTGTGGTGCACTTTACATATTGCTAAGGAAGGCATGGGATCAGAGTTAGTAAAACAGCTGAGATCGTCTGAGAGGAAAGCATATTTAGTCAAGAGTGTACATATTTCCTATAGGGTGACTTCAAATAAAAATTATTAATGTTATGATAATCTAAAATGAAGATGAAGAAGAAAAGTATGCCCAATCCCATTCCCCTAGTACACATTGTTCTCTGGGTGGGGAGTTTGGTTATGTTTGTAGTCATGGCTCTGAGAAAACATGCTGCAGCAAAGTTTCTTTACAACTTTCTCCAGGAATAAGGGTCACTACAGAAATAAATTCTATATAACAGCATTTCTTTGTCGTCCTCTTACAATAAATTTGGTAAACATTAGGTCACTTGATAAGGGAAAAGATAATGTATTGAATACCAATGGAGAAAGTTAGAGAAAGAACTGTATATCATTTTATAATTTTTAAATTTTTCAATTGTCCATATTAGCAATAATTAAACTTGTGTATTAAGTAAATTATATATTTTATTGAGTTGTTATTTCTAAAGCATTCTGTAAATATTCTCATTCCCTCTAATGGTTGCATTTTACTTTTTCATCTTTTTTTTTTTTTGAGATAGTGTCTTAGGATCTCATGTAGCACAAGTTGCAATCAAACTTGTATATTTCGATGAGAATGACATTGGCCTTTTCATCCTCCTGCCTGCATCCTGCAGTGCTGAGATTACAGGTATGAACTGACAACTTATGTTTTTTGTTTTGTTTTGTTTTGTTTTTAATTTTTTAATTTTTTAAATTTTTTTAATTTTTAATTTTTTAAATTTAATTTTTTAAATTTTAATTTTTTAATTTTTTTATTTAATTTTTTTATTATCAATTTAGGGAACAAGCTTGTTTCACATGTAAGTTCCCTTCCCCCTCTCCCTCTCCCTCTCCCTCCCCTCACACCCATCCCTCCTCCCCCACTCCCAACCTACCCCCCAGCCTATCCACCCTCCACTCCCCAGGCAGGGTAGGGACATCAACGGGGGCTCTGCAAAGTCCACCAAATCTTTCTGGGCTGGGCCTGGGCCCTTCCCCATGTTTCCAGGGCTAGAGTGTATCCCTTCAAGTGGGATGGGCTCTCAAAGTCCCTTCTTAAACCAGGGAAAATACTAATCCACTACCAGGGGCTCCCTGGAGTGCAGAGGCCTCCTTATTGACATCCATGATCAGGGGTCTGGATCAGTCTTGTACTGGCCTCCCAGACAGCATCTGGGGTCGATGTGCTCTCCCTTGTTCAGGCCAACTGTTCCTGTGGGTTTCTCCAACCTGGTATAGACCCCTTCGATCTTTATTCCACCCTCTTTTCAACTAAGTTCCCGATTTCAGTTCAGTGTATATCTGTGGATGTCTGTCTCTGCTTCCATCAGCCACTGGATGAGGGCTCTAGGATGGCATAAAGAGTAGACATCAATCTCATTGTAGGGGAAGGGCTTTTAGGTTATCCTCTCCACCATTGCCTGGATTGTCAGATCGTGACATCCTTGTAGGTCTCTGGAGATCTCCCTGGTTCCAGATCTCTTTTCAGACCTATAGTGGCTCCTTCTAATATGGTATCTCTCATCCTGCTCTCTCTCCTCTAATCTTCCCCCAACTCAATATTTCCGCTCCTCAATTTCCTCTTCTCTACTCCTCTTCTCTTGCTCTTATTGTGACAGCTCCCTCCCCCCCTACCCTCATGCTCCCAATTAGTTCAGGAGTTCATGCTACTTCCCATTCCTGTTGTCCATTTATCCCTTAGAGTCCTTCATGTTTCCTAGTTTCTTTGGTGAAGAGGGCTATAGGCTGGTAATCCTTTGCTCTATATCTAATATTTATATATGAGTGAGTACATACCATGTTTGTCTTTTTGTGACTGGGTTACCTCACTCAGGATGTTTTCTTCTAGTTCCATCCATTTGCTGGCAAATTTCAAGATTCCATTGTTTTTTCCTGATGAGTAGTACTCCATTGTATAAATGTACCACATTTTCTCTATCCATTCTTCAGTTGAGGGGCATCTAGGTTGCTTCCAGGTTCTGGCTATTACAAAAATGCTTCTATGAACATGGTTGAACATATGTCCTTGTTGTATGAACATGCAGTATTTGGGTATATACCCAAGAGAGGAATGGCTGGATCTTGAGGTAGACTGATTCCCATTTTTCTGAGCAACCGCCATACTGATTTCCAGAGTGGTCTTACAAGTTTGCACTCCCACCAGCAATGGAGGAGTGTTCCTTTTTCTCACATTCTCTCCAGCATAGATTATCATTGGTATTTTTGATTTTAGCCATTCTGACAGGTGTGAGGTGGTATCTCAGAGTTGTTTTGAGTTGCATTTCTCTGATGGCCAAGGATTTTGAGTACTTTCTTAAGTGTCTTTCAGCCATTTCAGATTCCTCTGTTGAGAATTCCCTATTTAGTTCTGTACCCCACTTTTTAATTTCATTGTTTGGTGTTTTGGTGGTTAGCTTCTTGATCTCCTTATATATTTTGGAAATCATTCCTCTGTCAGATGTGGGATCAGTGAAGATCTTTTCCCATTCTGTGGGTGGTCGTTTTGTCTTACTGACTGTGTCCTTTTCCTTTCGGAAGCTTTAATAAAAGGTCCCATTTATTAATTGCAGATATCAATGTCTGTGCCACTTGGTGTAATGTTCAGGAAGCGGTCTCCTGTGCCAATTTGTTCAAGGGTAATTCCCACTTTCTTTTCTAGAAGATTCAGTGTGGCTGGATTTTTGGTGAGATCTTTGATCCATTTACACTTAAGTTTTGTGCATGGTGACATGGTGACAGGTATGGATCTATCTGCAATTTTCTGCATGTCCGAATCCAATTGTGCCAGCACCATTTCTTGAAGATGCTATCTTTTTTACATTGTATAGATTTGGCACCTTTGTCAAAAATAAGGTGTTCTTAGGTGCATGAGTAAATATCAGGATTTTCAATTTGATTCCATTGGTCTATCTGTCTATTTTTGTGCCAATACCAAGCTGTTTTCAGAACTATGGCTCTATAGTAGAGCTTGAAGTCAGGGATGGTGATGCCTCCAGAAGATCTTTTATTGTAAAGAGTTGTTTTGGCTATCCTGGGTTTTTTATTTTTCCATATAAAGTTGAGTATTGTTCTTTCAATGTCTGTGAAAAACTGTGTTGGGATTTTGATGGGGATTGCTTGAATCTGTAGATTGCTTTCGACAGGACTGCCATTTTTACTATGTTAATTCTACCTATCCAAGAGCATGGGAGATCTTTCCATTTTCTGGTATCTTCTTTAATTTCTTTCTTTAAAGTATCAAAGTTCTTATTGTACAGGTCTTTCACTTTTTTGGTTAGTGTTACCCCCAGATATTTTATGTTGCTTGTGGATATTGTGAAAGGTGATGTTTCCCTGATTTCTTTCTCATTGGATTTATGATCTGTATATAGTAGGGCTACGGATTTTTTTTTTTTAGTTAATTTTGTATCCTGCTACCTTGCTGAAGGTGTTTATAAGCTGTAGGAGTTCCCTGGTAGAGTTTTTCGGGTCACTAATGTAGACTATCATGTCATCTGCAAATAGTGAAAGTTTGACTTCTTCCTTTCCAATTTGTATCCCTTTGGTCCCTGTTTCTTGTCTTATTGCTCTAGCTAGAACTTCAAGTACAATATTGAAGAGATATGGAGATAGTGGACAGCCTTGTCTTGTTCCTGATTTTAGAGGAAACGCTTTGAGTTTCTCTCCATTTACTTTGATGTTGGCTATTGGTTTGGTGTATATTGCATTTATCATGTTTAGATATGTTCCTGTTACTCCTGTTCTCACCAAGATCTTTATCATGAAGGGATGTTGGATTTTGTCAAATGCTTTTTCAGCATCTAGTGAGATGATCATGTGGTTTTTCTTTTTCAGTTTGTTTTTATGGTGGATTACATTGATGGATTTTTGTATGTTGAACCATCCTTGCATCCCTGGGATGAAGCCTACTTGATCATGCTGGATGATTTTTCTGATATGTTCTTGGATTTGGTTGGCCAATATTTTATTGAGTATTTTAGCATCGATGTTCATGAGGGATATCGGTCTGTAGTTCTCTTTCTTAGTCATATCTTTGTGTGACTTGGGTATCAAAGTGATTGTAGCCTCGTAGAAAGAGTTTGACAACATCCCATCTGCTTCTATTGAATGGAACAGTTTGAGGGGTACTGGAATTAGCTCTTGTTTGAATTTCTGGTAGAATTCTGCAGTGAAGCCATCTGGCCCTAGGCTTTTTTTGGTTGGGAGACTTTTGATAACTGCTTCTATTTCATTAGGGGTTATAGGTTGATTTAAACTGCTTATCTGATCTTGGTTTAATTTTGGAAAGTGATATTTATCCAGAAAACTGTCCATTTCCTTTGCATTTTCGAATTTTGTGGAGTACAGGTTTTCAAAGTATGACCTGAAGATTCTCTGGATTTCCTCAGTGTCTGTTGTTATATCTCCCCTTTCATTTCTGGTTTTGTTAATTGGTGTGCTCTCTCTCTGCCTTTTGGCTAGTTTGGATAGAGGTTTGTTTATCTTGTTGATCTTCTCAAAGATCCAACTCTTTGTTTCATTGATTCTTTGTAATGTTTTCCTAGTTTCTACTTTATTGATTTTGGCCCTCAGGTTGATTATTTCCTGGCATCTACTCCTCCTTGGTGAGTTTGATTTTTTTTTGCTCTAAAGCTGTCAGTTGTTCTGTCAATTCTCTAATGTGACTTTTCTCCAGTTTCTTCATGTGGGCACTTAGTGCTATGAACTTTCCTCTTAGCACTGCTTTCAGAGTGTCCCATAAGTTTGGGTATGTTGTGTCTACACTCTCATTAAATTCTAGGAAGTCTTTAATTTCTTTCTCAACCCAGGAATGGTGCAATTAAATGTTATTCATTTTCCACGAGTATGTAGGTTTTCTGCAATTCGTATTGCTGTTGAATTCTAGCTTTAATGCATAGTGATCTGATAAGATACAGGGGGTTATTTCAATTCTTTTGTAACTGTGGAGGTTTGCTTTGCTGCCAACTATGTGGTCAATTTTAGAGAAGGTTCCATGTGTCACTGAGAAGAAGGTATATTCTTTTGTGTTTGGATGGAATGTTCTATAGATATCTGTTAAAACCAGTTGGGTCATAACTTCCGTCAGATCCTTTGTTTCTTTGTTAAGTTTCTGTCTGGTGGTCCTGTCTAGAGGTGTAAGGGGGGGTGTTGAAGTCTCCTACTATAAGTGTGTGTGGTTTTATGTGTGGTTTGAGCTTTAGTAAGGTTTCTTTTACAAATGTGGGTGCCTTCGTATTTGGGGCATATATGTTCAGGATTGAAACTTCATCTTGATGGACTTTTCCTGTGATGAGTATGAAATGCCCTTCTTCATCTCTTTTGAATGATTTTAGTTTGAAATCTAATTTGTTAGATATTAGGATTGTTACACCAGCTTGTTTCTTGAGCCCATTTGATTGGAAAATCTTTTCCCATCCTTTTACTCTGAGGTAACGCCTGTGTTTGAAGTTGAGGTATGTTTCTTGTAAACAGCAGAAGGATGGATTCTGTCTTAGTATCCATTCTGTTAGCCTATATCTTTTTATGGGTAAGTTAAGACCATTGACATTTAGGGATATTAATGTCCATTGTTTGCTTGTTCTTGTTTGTTTTGGATTTATTGTTGGTTGTGTCATTGTGTGTGGAATTCGCCCTCCTGTTTCTTTTTGTGTTTGGTAAAATTAGATTATCTCTTGCCTGTGTTTTTGTGAGTGTAGTTATGTTCGTTGGGTTGGAGTTTTCCTTCCAGAACCTTCTGTAGTGCTGGTATTGTTTAAATCTGTTTTTGTCATGGAATATCTTGTTTTCTCCATCTATAGTGATTGAAAGTTTTGCTGTGTACAGTAGTCTGGGTTGACATCCATGCTCCCTAAGTGCTTGTAGGGTATCTATCTAAGACCTCCTGCTTTCAGTTTCCATTGAGAAGTTGGGTGTGATTCTGATTGGTTTGCCTTTTTATGTTACTTGGCCTTTTTCCATTGCTGCTCTTAATATTTTCTCTTTATTCTGTAGATTTGGTGTTTTGATTATTATGTGTTGGGGGGACTTCTTTTTGTGGTCCAGTCTGTTTGGTGTCCTGTAAGCTTCTTGTACTTTCATAGGCATATCCTTCTGTAGGTTGGGGAAGTTTTCTTCTATGATTTTGTTGAATATGTTTTCTGTACCTTTGAGCAGTGTTTCTTCACCTTCTTCTATACCTATTATTCTTAGGTTTGGTCTTTTCTTGGTGTCCCATATTTCCTGGATATTTTGTGTTAGGGATTTGTTGGACTTGAGGTTTTCTTTGGTTGATCAATGTATATCCTCTAGTGAGTCTTCAATAGCTGAGATTCTCTCTTCCATCTCTTGTATTCTATTAGTTATACTCACATCTTTAGTTCCTGATCATTTATCCAGCCTTTCCATTTCTAGCATCACCTCATTCTGTGTTTTCTTTATTGTGTCTATTTCAGCTTTCATGCTTTGAACTGTTTCAAGAGCTTCCTTCACTTGTTTGGTTGTTTTTTCTTGTGTTTCTTTAGATTCTTTAACAGATTTGTTTATTTCTTGAATTTTTTGGTTTGTCTTTTCCTCCATTTTGTGTAAATTTTTGCTTGCTTTGTCTTCTATTTCTTTAAGGGATTTTCTTGTTTCCTCTTTAAAGGTCTCTATCATCTTGCCGAGAAAATTCTTGAGGTCTATCTCTTCTTCATGCTCTATGTTGGGCTTTTCAGATCTTGCTGGAGTGGAGTCCCTAGATTCTGGTGGTATCATATTGGTCTTTCTGTTGTTGAGTGAGTTCTTATTCTGTCTTCTTCCCATATCTTCTTCCAGTGGGTGCAGGTGGGGTCTCTCTTTTTCCTCTTGTGACACAGTGGTGTATGTGGGCCAGGAATTCAATGTCCACAGCTCTGGATGGTCTTGCCTCTCCTGGTAGTCTCCTCACTCTGAAGGAGTTAGGCCTCTGTAGGGGTCAGGTCGGGGGGTGGGAAGCAAGAATGGGGTTTTTCCAGACCCAGGTAGCTCCTCTCTGCCTTGGCAGGTCTACTCCAAGCAGGCGCAGGCCCAGGGAGATCGGGGTGAATAGGGCTTTGGACAGGAGTTGGGTAAGAGCAGAGGCTCACTGACCTCATTGTGGATCGGTCATCGGAAAGGGAAGGAAGCACCACCTTATTTTTATGTTGTTTGAGTATACAGTCTAGAGCTTCATGCATGCTAGTCAAGCCCTCTACCAATTCAAACTCATCCCCAGCCCTAATAACATGTTTATAAGATTTGTCTTTTAACACTTGGTCTTTCAGCCCTGTCAACAACCAGTCAAAGAAGGAGGTTGACCTCATAGGGCCCTTCATTTTACCTATGAATTAATATTGGCTATTGACTGATTCAGAGATAAGGGAAATCATTGTTAACTCTGCTTCTGATGAGCTCACCAAGCTCCAAAGGAACCCTCCAAAACCATGGTCCCACAGATATCCCAGTTTTATCTCAGTGGGTCTCAAACTAAATGAACAAACCTGAATGTGAGATATTTCTGGTGAGGGGGAGGTTAGATGGGAGTAGCAGGGAAGTAGGAGATGTAAGTTGTTAGTGCACAAAAATGCATATATGTTGTCCTAGTTTGGGCTACTGTTGCTGTGATGAAACACCATGATCAAAAATAAGCTGGGGAAGCAAGTGTTTATTTGCCTTAAACTTCTACATCGCAGAAGGAAGTCAAGATAGAAACTAAAGCAAGGCTGGGACCTGGAGGCAGGAGCTTATATAAATGCTGTTTCCTGCTTGCTAGTCATGGCTTGCTCAGCCTGCTTTATTATAAAATCCAGTACCATCAGCCCAGGAATGGCACTACTCATAATGACTGGGCCCTCCTCTATCAATCAATAATTAAGAAAATGTCCTATTGCTGAATCTTTTGAAGGATTTTCTTAATGACATTCCTTCCTTTTAGATCACTTTAGCTTTTGTCAAGTCCACATAAAACTAGACAGTGCATATGTAATATTGTAAAATTAAGTTTAATCAATACATAGGTCATGGTAAAAAAAAATGCAAACTGTGCTCTCCCAAGCTTGCCATATTTTGTCTCTTACAATAGTAATTCTTATAGCTAGGCCATAGAGGGCCTTGATTGTTATGTCAAACATCAGAGACTAAGGATTTCTTTGTGTTATTTTGATTCATTTTTCTCTATAACCTACCAACAGTGATTTCCCTTTCCCCATTTGTGGGCCTTTGTCTCAGTTCTAGTCTTATGTGGTCTCCCTAAGATATCTCATTTCTTTCCTTAGATTAATTTCAAGTATAGCCAGTTAGCTTATTAATAACAAAGATCAAGTCCTGCATCTGTAGATGCCTATAGGAATTTCAAAATCAAAAACCCCGTGGGGAATGAATTTTCTTTCTGAAATGGTATTTCTTGGGAAGTGTGTGTGTGTGTGTGTGTGTGTGTGTGTGTGTGTGTGTGTGTGTGTTAGAGGTCAGAGGTTGATGATCTCTCCTCCCCTTGCTTTTGAATCAAGCAATCATTGAACAAGGACCTTGCTGCTTCAGGTAGACTGGCTGGCTATCCTACTAGGACTGTCTCCCAGTGTGGTATTTAAGACACACTGTCATGCCCTGCTTCTGTGTGGTTTCTGGGAATCTGACTAGAAACCCCATGCATGGATAGCAAGTCTTCTGTACAGAGTGCTAGCTCCTTATCCAGTCCTTTGTGAATATTCATTGCATTTTCTTGCTTTTGAAAATTTACTCCCTTTCTAAACTCTAATGCATACCTTCATCTTCTTCCTTAACCCCACTATAATTTAGAGTTATAATGTCCTTTGCTAGTAAATAGAAATCTCCTTGAACTTGGAACAGTAATTAGAATCTCAACAACTGTGACCTGGTTTCCCCTATAAACACCATCCAGTCAGGAACTTGGGCTATTTTTCACACTGAAGTTATTCACACTGGAGTTATTCAACCATATGTTTATCAGTTCCCCACTTTTAAGCACACTAGTGACTCTCTGCCATTCAATAGATGTGGTGCCAGTTCTGTATGAAGGTACGCATGACACATTGTCAACTGTTTCTTCAGGATCCTCAGGGCTTGCCACTGTTCACAGTCAGTCTAAAGATGAGCTTGGCTGAAGAAATTGAAGTTTTCTAAATGTACTGTTGTGATTCAAATTACGGAGAGTTATTTAGGTGGTTTTACAGTTTTGATAATCTGGTAATCTGGAATTTCATTTGCAACACAATTTATCTCTCCTGACCATCCACATAACTCTCTCTATTGCAATTAATTCTGAGGGATGAATTCATTTAAGAGGACAATGAGAATCTTGAGTAATGAGATAAAAGCAGCATTAGTCACAGTGTGAAAGCCTAGATGAAGTTAGGACACCACCTCTGGCTAAGGTCTAGACAGGCATTTGGTTGACGAATAGTTTTCGGATTGTAGAGGCAAAGGCTATCACTTCACATATTTGAGAGAAGTTAACCAAGGAACAAGTACCTAGGAAATCATTTCATGAAGTTTTTCCAGTCAAAGGAATCCTGACCTTAAAGAGCTGACTATAGAGTATTATATTAATTGATGTAGGCAGACTCCCCTTATTTCTGGGAGCAATCATTCTGCAGGCAGGGGAACCTGAATTATAGAAAACAGATAAAGAGAGGTGAGCTGTACCAAACTTACATTATTCCTTGATGCCTGCTCTTGATGATGGATATGCTCAGACCTGCTGCTTCAGCCTCCACCTTGACTTCTCTTGCATAATGGACCATTCCTTAGAACTGTGAATCAAAACAAATCCTGCTCTTCTTAACTTGTCATTGGCAGGGATATTTTTAATCACAGCAGCAGCAGCAACAACAACAACAACAAAAGAAACTAAGACACTACTTACCCATGTTCCCACTACACCTGTGCCTAAACATACAACTGAATAATAGATCCTATTCATCCAAATCTCCCCCTTCCAAAAGCTTTGCATGTAGCAGAGGAATATATCCACAAAAGAAATTTGTGTAGCAAGAAGTAAATAGGAAATTAAATTAGTAATTTTCGTTTATTAATTACAAACATTTCAATTTTTAGGCTTTTCAAAGTTGCTTTCCAGAACAGAATGTGATTTCTACTTTCATTAAACATGTGAATCCCTCAGGAGAAGTTAAAGTACTTTGCAGCAATGTTTTAATAGACATAGAACAGCTGTTGGGTGTGTTTGATCACCAGGGAAGTCTGGTGTATAGGAATGCAACCTTAAGTAGATTTAGTTCTGAACAGATCAGTAGACTTCCCAGAATGTCTTTGAAAAAGCGATCATTTTAAGTTTAAAAGAATCGTTTTCTTTAAAGAGTCCAGAGGAACTTACTGAATTTACCTGGTGATAACTGTTTAAAACCTATATGTCTGTTAGTTAGGATATCCATCTACAAAATTATCCAAGATGTAGAATACACCATGCATCAATGATTAACTTTAAATCCATTCATGTAACTTGTCTCACAATTTTCACTTTGGTTTAAGCATGTTAAGGGAATGGTTGAATTTTATACATATCAGACATATAGTGTTGCTTGCTTGTCTCCAGGCAAAGCTGTAGAAGCCATTCTGGTGGGTACCTTTTGTATTCTACTATAGCTCTCTTTACTTAAGAATTCTCTCTTCTTTGCCCTCAGAGTTTTCTTTATTAAGCCACACAATTTAATATTTTTAAGATAACTTTATGCAAACAAATATGATAAAGGACACTGTTCTACTTGGGGTTTCTATTGCTGTGATAAAACATCAGAACCAAAAGTAACTTCAGAAGAAAGGGTTTATTTAATCTTATAGCCTTGAGATTAACTCTTTAAGTGGGGAATTAAAGAATTATATCAGAATCTTTCTAGGTTAAAAGTAAGAATCTTGAAGAGCAGGAGGCAGATGCCTATTCTTGTTTATGTTTGGAGGAGCTGTCCATATAAGTTTTCCTGGAAATATAATAATTCTTAGATAGACGTTTCAGAGTCTTTGAGTTAAATTAAAATAGGATTTCATTCAGTCCTGTATGCATTTGACAAACATTAATAACCTTTTATAAATATAATGGCCTAGGCTGATATGTAGATTACACAATAGTAAAAGTAAAAGATTAAAAACTGTTAGGTCATCTGTCCTGAAAACCCTTATCATCACTTTTAGAGAGAAACCTTAACAGGTATCAGCTTATACACATACACACACACACACACACACACACACACACACACACACACACACACAGTGTAAACATATACCAATATATACAAAGATTGTATATATATATATATATATATATATATATATATATGACATAACATACTAGTTATAGATAAAAGTCTATAGATTCCTATTTAGTGTATATTGAAACATAGAATACATAGCATCATTTTGGGGACAGTCATACAGAGCACATTTGCATAATAGATGCTGGAGTTAAGCTAGATTTCTGTTCTCTAACCTAGATAAGATTCACAATTCCTTGAAATGGTTTTACAAAGTATGGATTGTCTGGATCCACCCAGACTTAATGATGTAATCTCTAGGGGCTAGAGTCTTAAAAATCTATATTAATAAAAGGCTCAGTAGGAGAATCTGTCACTGGAAAGCTGGAAAGAATTAGATCTTATGTTAGTATTTTCTCTATGAGGATTTTATGATCCTATGTAGCAAGAATAAAAAGAGACAATTCTCTGCACACCTGTGATCAATGGAATTTCTTTTTTGAGTTTTCAAATGCTTAAAGATTCAATGCTTGAACTTCATGAAAGAAAATGTTGTTTGGGGGGAAAGTAACTTTTTTGCTTTCTGCAAGGTTCATTGCAAATATAATCTTTGATATCATTATTTAACAACATGAAGTAAAAATCATATGCTATCAAGACCTCATGCCATCAAAGGAGACTTGTAAGCATAGGGCCATATCTTTTTTATAACTCCTATGGTGCTTCAGAACACATGGTAGATAGTTAATAAATGCTTTTTATGCTTAACTCTTGGATAGTATTAAGTAAATCCATGGTGTTCCAGAGTGTCTATCCTCTTTTTGCTCTTGACTACTTGCTAAGTGTACAAGATTAAATTGATACCACAACTGAAAACACTCATTATGTGTCTCAGTAGTATTTCTGTAGGTAATGGAATAAGCACTATTTATCATTGCCAAAGTCTGATATCTGCCTGTCAGCTTAATGCAGATTTACCATTTCCCTTTTTTTCTGGGACGATAAAGCAAGTGGAATAAAACTATAAGGAGTAGTGCATCAGGTCAAAATAACCATTTAATTTAAAGGAGAAGAAACTCTAAGTAGTTCGTTGAATCAATGCAGATCACTAAACATCTATTCCATAGTTCAAGTACATGTGTCTACAGCCTGCTCCAATTTATAAATTACAGCTACTTAATTTTAGTTAATATATGTTTGATTGACCCTTGGACAGCAGAGGTTAGAACCCATCATGCCTTTTTAATTACTTTTTTTCTGAGACTTACAACAATTTGAAAACAAAACCTTTCAGTTAATCCTTATAAACAGAGGAAAAAGAAGAAAAAAATCTAGGTATATTATAAATTCATAAATATATGTGGACAATCATCTATCCATGTTATCATTTACAGGCATAAATTTTTACAGATCTGTTATTGAAAGTTAAAATTTGCCAGAAGTCCTACAAACACAAATAGAGGATGTTGTATTTGGCAGTTGAAAGAAATGTAAACACATGGAGAAAGATTAGTATTAAATCATAAATGCATAAAATTAGCTTCAAGGCTAAGAAATTGTGTGTGTTATCATGAAGGCTTTTTGGCAACAACAAAACTGTTAGAAGTTAAGTTTATGAGGAGTCAGAATATACACTGTACTGCTGAGAGTTAAGAGGGCCTTAGAGACTGTTGACAGGTCCTACTGCCATAATATTTGGACCTATTTTCCTCATACTGCAGAGGATGCTTTCACTGGCCCAGGTCACCATAATCCCCACACTGAACAAAGAGGTCAGAGGTTCAGCAGTAGCTTGAAACTTTCTCAGCCTTCAGACCAGTACAAATAAACCCATAGACAACTATATCCAGGATGAGATCAGTGCAAGCACAGTTTGGTGCATAATGACACTAGAAGGACTGTCACTTATTCTAGATTTGTACACTAGAGTGACATCAATCACAGTCCCAGAAGAATTTTCATGGTGAAGTTAGACCTTGGGAAAAGAGACTGGAAACAGTTCAATTTCAAGGCAATAAGTATAAAACTGTCCACAACCACTACTGATGCTGACTCCTACACACATCTCAGAACAGTGAGAATAGAGAAAAGAACCAGAGATCAGAGCTAACACCATAAGGTCAACTCCACCCATCCTTCCACCTTGCAGAACATGGACAACCAGATGTGGGAGAACAGGGAAAAACAGGTTGTGCTCAGAATGTGAAGAGTCCTCACAGATCTCCTTTGGAAGACTTGTTTCCCCCGATAGTGTTGCTGTTTGGAAAGACCATGGAACCTTTATTAAGACCAGTTTAGCTGGAGCAAGCGAATCACTGAGATAGGGTTCATAAGGTTCTACCAAGATACTGCTTATTGTCTACTTCCTGGTCTGCCATGATGTGATCAGCCTCTGCCACACCAAGCCACTACCACAGATTGAGCTATACCACCCTCCTTTTATGCTGTGATGGACTAAAACACTCTGAAACTGGGAGCCAATGTATCTTTCTTCCACTTTTTTCTTCAGGTAATTTGGTCACAGTGAACCAAATGTAACTAACTATATGGAAAACAAATTGATGTAATAGATCAGGATTTCACAGCAGCCCATTTTTGGAAAAACAGCCTAGGAAAAAATATGATCAATAAGAAAGAAAAAATAAAGAGGACTCCAAATCAGAAGCTATTTAAACACTAATAGCATTTCAAGTTTTATTTCTGACCACAGAAAATTCTTAGCCTGATGATGGTGGAGAGACAAAGTAGCAGTATATCTATTGGCACAGAATTCATTAACACATACATAGAAACAGGGGAAGGTAAAAAAAAAAAGTGTTGACTAAATGTCTCTATATTTATCAGCTTGCCCAGTTACAGGTGCAAATGAAATCTATCCATAGATTTGTAAACATGGCTATAGTGGGAAATTACCAATACAGAGTCAAATAGAAATATAAGGATATTTAACAGGGAAAAGCCTTACTTACAGAGCAACCTAGTCAGCTGGCGTGGCAACGGTCTGTATGCAAGCCCAAAAGTGAAACAGCAAGAGAAAACACAGTCCCTACATCACGCTGACCACGCCCTCGCAAGCTTGTGGTCAGGCACACCTGTAGCCAGCCCCTAAGTAGGCGTGGCTACAGCTTCCCCTACACATGGCCCACTGTGGATCAGTAGTACTGTTTGCATTATCTCTGCAGCATCATGTCCTTTTTTCACTATAAATAAATATTTGGGTTTTAATTATTGATTCTAGAATATAAAGAGATAATTATTTAATTTTCTATCCTTGTTTATTATTTATTTAAAATTTATTTATTTATTATTCAATACATCCCTTCATTCCTCCCAGCTCCCCATCTCCCCCAGACCCACCATCCATCCCTGAACCCCCACATCATGTCTTTCAAAAGCAAACAGCAGGCCTCCCAGAGATCTCAAGTGAACATGGCATAAGAAACAATAAGTCCAGGCACTAACCCTCACATTAAAACTGAGTGGGATAACCCAATAGGAAGAAATGGGTCCCAAGAGCAGGAAAAAGAGTCAGAAATACCCCCACTCCCACTGTCAGGAACCCCATCCCACAAACACCAAGGCAAGGGCCATCACAAATATGCAAAAGACCTAGGACAGACCCACGCAGGCTCTGTGATTACAACCTCTGTCTCTGTGAGCCCCCGTGAGCCCCTCTTGGCTGATTGCCTTGGTTGTGCTCTCCTGTTTTCCTGAATCCTTCCAGCTCCCACATTCTCTTCCCCCTGTTCTGTAGGGTTTGGCATAGGGCCCTTTAATTCACTGGAAACATTTTATTTTATTGGTAATGACAAACATCTTTTACATAACTCTATTTCTATATGTATCTTTTAAGGTTTTAAATTTATTTCATTATTGTCCAACAATTGTTGAGAAATTTTATAATGTGTTATTAAAGTTTACTTGGTTTTAAATACTAATACTGCAATCACCACTAAATTTTTAGTTTAAAGAATTTATATATACACTAAAAATTATTTTTCTTCTATTTTTCTTTTACTGAGAAGAGATTTCTTCCATACTATACATATTAATTATAGTTTTCCCTACCCTAATTCCCCCAAGAACCTTCCCACCTACCCTCCAATCTACATTCACCTCTTCTCTCTCTCTCTCGTTGGAAAAGAAATAGCCATATAAGGAAAAATAATAAATTAAGATAAGATAAAACAAAACAAAATGAAACTAGAATAAGAACAAACAAAAACACAGAAGAAAAAGAGGCAAAGAAAAGAACAAGAAACATTTAGATGCTTCACATTAGAGGTACACACATACTCACAGACTGGAACCCTGTAAAAACACAAAATCATAAGCCATAATATATACAAAAATGACCTGCAAGCTAGTAAAATAAATAAATAAATATTCTGACTAAATAATATGAGACAAAGAACTTCATAGATCCACTGTGTTCTTTCTGTGTGGACCATGCACTCCTGGTTACAGTGTATGTTCTTAAGAGCAATTTGTATATTTAGTTAGGGTTTAGATTCCTGTGAAGAGACACCATGACCAACACGACTCTTATAAAGGAATACATTTAATTGGGGTGGCTCACTACAGTTCAGAGGTTCAGTACATTATCATCATGGTAGAACTTTACAGCATGCAGGCAGATATGGTGCTGCAAAAGTAAATGAGAGTCCTAAATCTGGCAGAAAACTGGAAGTGGTCTGACACCGTGAGTAGTAGCTTGAGCATAGGAGAATTTAAAGCCTGCCTCCACACTGACACACTTCCTCTAACAAGGCCACACCTCCTAAGAGTACCACTCCCTTTGTGGGGGCATTTTATTTCAAACCACCACATATACCCATTGAGACTTCTTGAGGGAAACATATTTTTCTTTTTTTTGTTTATTCTTCTATGATATATTTTCACTATAGTTTCACCTCTCTCCTCTCAGTTCTTCCTCCCAGTCTTCTATCACCCCAGATCCACTCCTCTTTCTTTCCCTTCAGAAAACATCAGTCCTCCAAGGGATGTAAACCAAACATGGTATATCAAACTATATTAAGACTAGGCCATCCCATCATATTAAGACTGAACAAGGCAACCCAGTAGAGCAAAGAGGTCCTAAATGTAGATGTTAAAAACAATGCCATCATGAAATTTTCAGGCAAATGAATGGAACTGGAAATATCATCCTGACCGAGACCCATGGTTTCTATTCACTTATAAGTATAGATTAGCTGTAAAATAAAGGATAATCCTGCCACTATCCAGAGACCCCGAGAGAAGAAGTAACAAGAAATGCTTAAGGAGGACACATAGATCTCCCTGTAAAAATAGAGTAGATTTCATGGGGTACTGAGGGTAGGTAGGGATAGGAACAGGGGGGATCAGGTGTGTGGTAGGGGGAGAGAGTACAAGAGGACTTGAGTTTGGATCCCCAGTGACCATGTAAAAAGCCTGACCTGATAGCTGAACTCTAATTCTAGAGCTGAGGAGGTAGTGGTAGGAGGGACGCTTGAGTTTACTGGTCAAGTGTCTTGCTGAACTGGTGAGTTTAAGTTTCAGTGAGAGATTCTCTCTTACCAAAGAAAGTAGAAGACTCTGTCATCAAAAACTAGTCTTTATATAGATATGCGCATGCATATGCTTGCACCTTCATACCAAAAGAAATGTGCACACACAACATCCACACATGAATACACACTCTTGAGAATACAGAGATCTACTGGGGTACCAGACATGATTTTAAAGTCCTGTGGCAAACTTTAGAGTTTGTTCCTGCTGTGAATTTGAGTGTATAGTTTCTTTTTATTTATTTCTTTAATCTGAACAAATACTCATAAAAATGTTAGCTTCCACCCAGCATTGATTGATAATAAGCATATGCTATTATGTAAGGCCCATTTCTTCACATAGCTCATAACTTGATTTTATTTATCTATTTATACTACATGATCAAAACTATTAGGAAAACATAAAAGAATATTGAAGAAATATTTCTAAAAGTCCTAAACATCATTCCAATGAAAATTTATGTTCTAGGAATCAGGGTATTTAAGCATGGGATACAAAGATTGGCATTAAGTTGTCATAGAATTTGTGTTAACAATGTTTCGTTTGTGATGGATATGCATTTCACTTCACCAGCCATTAAACATAATTTTATAGAAAAGGCCTATCTCAAGTTAGAAGTGAAGAAGCAGTCTATTTTAGTATATTTTATTCTGAGTTGCAATTACCAGTGTCATTAATTAAATACATACATTTTATCAAACCAATAAAACCTGCCCGTTATAATGATTTAACAAAAATTGAAAATACTAAATTATCTATTTGATTCTTTAATGAGGTAAAATAATTTTTATTATTTTTTATGTATGGAAAATTTTTAAGAATTACTATTTGCAACATCACTGCTGCCAATGCTGAATCATGCCAATATTCTGTTCACTAAGGTTTCTCTTTAATAATAACTTTAGTCCAAGTGCCAAAAACACTAAAGTAGCTTTGTTTATGGGTAAATGTTTTTCTGATATTGACAGACTATTTCCATATTCCACATCATTTTTTGATTCTCTAAAATCCTGTTGAAGTGAGTAGAGTCAGAACTGAAAATTTAGAAAGGTGGAACTCAGAGAAAACACTCATAAATTAACATTTCTGAAAATGAGAAATTAGGACAAGAGTGCTGATAATTTTATGGTTCTTTTCCATGTAGTACAGAATATGGTTACACACACACACACACACACACACACACACATACACACACACACACACACACTACAAGAATGAGTATTAAATATAAGCCTTGGACAAATCATTACCTATGTCACTGTCAATTGTATTGTTTTGCACCTGGTACGTAGACATTGATGATAGTTTATATCTCTCCTATTGTATTGATGACAACTAAGATGTGGGTAACACACATCTTAGTGGAAAAACCTGTCCAATAGAAACAATTTTATAAACCCAATAAAACAAGTCATATTTTCAAAATGAAGGAACAATGAGAAATATTCAAGGCTGACAATATATAAATTTTCTGAGTATTGTCTTTAATTTATTCTATATGAACAAATGCCTTGAGATTTGTGTATAGCTATAGATGTTTTGTCTATTCTGTTTTTATAGCCTCTATTAGGAGAGGTATATTTGTATAAAAATGACTTTTATCATGGTGCTTGTCCAGAGAAACAACATTCTTGGTGTTCTTCTTGTTGGGATCACAAGACTTAGACATAAAAGGCCTATAATTTCAGAGTATCCTTTTTTTGTTGTTGTTTGTTTGTTTGTGAATGTTTCTCAGATAAGCAGCCAATTGATCAGACATTTGTGTGTGTGTGTGTTTGCACTCGTGTGGTGTGTGTGTGTGTGTGTGTGTGTGTGTTTGCATGTGTGTGTGTGTGTGTGTGTCAAGAGTTAAATGTGTTCTGAGAACCTACTTTCAGTTGAATTGACAAACTACTTTCATGCAATATGCTTTGTATTGGTCACTTATTCTTTACCAGGTATATAGGTATACCATTAATGTAATGCTTTTGTGACAACTACGTATTTGTAAAAGAATGTCTTTCTAAAATATAAAAAGTATTTTAGATCTATTTTAAAATACTAAGTATATTTTTCTCTTATGAGGCAAATGTGTATACATAAGAAAGGCAGTTTCCAGATCTGCTACTTTTGTGATTATCTCTATGATAAATTTCCTTTCTTGGCCTGGCAGATGACAATTTAAATGCACATCTCTTTTGGATGGAATGCTGAGTGCTGAAACTAGAAGCAGGATGTACATTATGGCAGTATCAAAATGGCTCAAAAAACCAAAACAAAACAGAAACAGATAGGAAAATCCTACAATGGCTCTAATGTTTGCTTTGCATCTTACATGATTTTGTTCTTAAAAGGCCTCTGTTCTTCCTTCTTCTGTGAACCCATCTCTTGGCTCATACCCGGGTCCACTCTCATTTGGCTGTTTGTTGTTTTCTTTCAACTGTACTCTGAAAATAATCTCTTCATTGTGTCCACATTTCACTGCTGTTTCTTTCCTTTTTATATTTTCTAATTAAAAAATTATTTGTGTTCAATACATTTTGACATTTTGATCATGTTTCCCCTCCACCAACTCTTCCCAGTTCCTCCCCTCTTACCTACATACCAACCTCATTTTCTGTCTTTCTTCCTCACTCTCTATCCACTTCTCCCTTTAAAAAAAAAATAGACAATGAAAGTCAAAATGGATCCTGGAGGCCTAGGATAGAACTAAACATGTCTGGAAAAAGAAAAAATGTAAATGAAATGATTCCTAATGATATTCTGCCAGACTCAATTGCCATCAGAAAGGCTTCATCCAGCAAATGATGGAAACAGATGCAGAGACCCACAGGCAGATATTAGGTGGGCCTCAGGAAATCCTGTAGAAGACGGGGAGGAAGGATAATCTGAGGCAGAGGGGCAAAGGACACCAGGGAAAACCACAGAGTCAAATGACCTATGCTCCTGGGGGATCATGGAGACTGAACTGCCAACAAGAGAACTAGTATGGGACTGGCCTTTACAGATGTGTTGCAATTGTGTGGCTTGATCTTCTTGTAGGATCCCTGGCAGAGTGAGTGAGGGCTGTCTCTGACTCTGTTGCCTGCTCTTGGGACCCTTATCCCCTGCTAGATTGCCTAGCCCATCCTTAAAAGAAGAAGAGGTGCCTAGTCCTGCTGCAGTTTGATAGCCCATGGCTGGCTGATATACATGGAAAGCATACACTTTTCTGAAGGGTAGGGGAGGGACTAGATGGGGAGGCGTGAAATAGGTTGAGGTAGATATTAGAAATAGAAGATGGAAGGAAGGGAAACTGTTATCAGGCTTGAAAAATTAATTGATTAATTAATAAAAATAAATAAACATAACTTGGTGCAGGGCTAGGCCTTCCCTGTGTGTCTAGGCTGAGAGAGTATTGCTCTATGTGGAATGGCTCCCAATGTCCATTCGTATACTAGGAATAAATACTAATCCATTGCCAGTAGCCCCATAGATAGGCCAGGCCTCCTAACTGACACCCCCAATCAGGGGGTCTGGGTCAGTCCTATGCTGGATTCCCAGCTGTAAGTCTTGGGTCCACAAGCTCCCACTTGTTCAGGTCATCTGTTTCTGTAGTTTTCTCCAGCCTGGTGTTGACCCCCTTTGCTCATCACTCCTTCATCTCTGCAACAGCATTCCAGGAGTTCAATCCAGTGTTTAGCTGTGGGTATCTGCTTCTGCTTCCATCAGCTACTGGATGAAAGCTCTAGGATGGCATATAAGGTAGTCACCAATCTATTTATCAGGGAAGGACATTTAAGGTAGCCTTTCCACTATTGATTAGATTGTTAGCTGGTGTCATTCTTTCTCTCCTCTATTCTTCCCCTGAAGACCTCACCCTCCCTGGGGAGCAGAAAGAGGATGAGAAAGGGGGTTGATGGGGGCCAGGAGAGGAGAGGAAAAAGAGGGAACTTGGATTGACATGTGAAACAAGCTTGTTTCTAATTTAAATTAAAAAATATGGGAAATAAATAAACAAATATAGGCTACACTAGGAAGTTGAATTGTGAGACTAAAGATTTACATAAATATAAAAAATGCAAAAGTGAAACAAAATTCCTATAGAAAATGGAGTCCATTTTGTGTTGACCAGCTACTCTTTTGCATGGGGTCTGCCCTAGAGTGTAGTTACTGGTCACACACAAGACCTGAGCAGGTTCAAACCATATAAAATTCCAGTACTGAGAAAGAGAAATAGATAGAAATTCCCATCAAATTCCTCACCAAAAGGTATTTCTAATTGATACCTGCTGGGAAAAGGAAAATCAGTCTTCTCCAAGGAATGACTCTCTTATTAAGAGTGACCATTATTTTTCACATGGTTGACAATAATGAAAGTTAACTGGCACTGCTTTCTCCAGGCCTCCCTACAATTCAGCCAATTCCACACACTAAGCCATTAGTTATCTTTCATAAACCACACTTTGTAGTTGCTTTTTTAAATTTTTTTGGGGGGGGCTGCCACCTAGATCCCAAATAAATAGACAGAAACATTATTCTTGCTTATAAATACCCAGTCTTAGCCTGGCTTATTTATAGCCAGTTTTTCTTGACTTAAATTATCCCATCTACTTTTTGCCTTATCTTATCTTATCTTATCTTATCTTTTCTATTCTATTCTATTCTATTCTATTCTATTCTATTCTATTCTATTCTATTCTATTCTATTCTATTCTATTCTAACCTCTCTTTTCTTCTTACTCCATGACTGGCTGTGTTGTTGGGTGGCTGACCCCTGAAATTCTCTTATCCTTCTCCTTTTCTCACCCTTCCTCTTCTTCTCCTCATCCATTTATTCTCACTGCATGCCAGCCCCACATATCCATTGTGCTGCCTAGCTATTGGTCATTCAGTTCTTTATTAAACCAAGCAAGTGTTTTAGACAGGCAAAGTAACACAATTTTACAGAGTTAAAGAAACGTAACATAATGTTACCTAAAATGTAACATAAAAAAATCACATCTTTGCATCATCAAACAAGTATTTCACAGCATAAAATAATGAGACACATCGTAAACTAATATTCCACAACAATACATTGAGGTATGTTCCCTGTTGAATGAGCCTTATTGGCCTTGACACCCTAGATACCAACACCTTGATCTTTGGCTTTCTAATTTCTCATTCTGTACTTGGTTGACTCTGTGAGGCTGTCCTCAAACTGTACTGCCAAGTTACCAAGTTTGTTGTCATAGCAGCAAGCAGCTCAGGCATTAGAGTAGACCAGAACCTCAATTCTTTGAAGATGGATTGTTGATCTTGAGGGTCACATGAGAAATGTAAGTCAGTATTCGATGGGATCAAAAGAAAGTGCTCCAAAAATTATAATCATTCATATTTTTTTTGCTTTAAACGATCCTTTGACACAGAACTCCAGACATTTCATGCATTTCTTTTGCTTAACTATTTTATCTATACATTTCAAGTATTTCATAGCTTATCATTTAATATTTGATGTTTTAGTAGTGTGTGTGTGTGTGTGTGTGTGTGTGTGTGTGTGTGTGTGTGTGTGTGTACTATAGTGTGCATAAATTGAGAACAGCTCTTGAAGGATTTGGGTCTCTCCTGCCATCTTGTGGGATTCAGACACCAAATTCAATTCTTTGGCCTGACAGCATCTCCTTTACCCACTGAGACTATCACCGGCTGATGTAAAATAGTCATGCAGCAAGTTTTCTACAATATGGAACAAAGTTGTTCAGCTGAATGGCTGAATTGTTTACTACTTTGTCTTCTGTCACATAAGGTGTTACTCAAATACATTTGTGAGTGAAAACTGAATAAATGTATCCTCAAACTGACAATAAAGTAGGGAGCCTCTGTCCCCAAATTGTCCTATTCTTACTGCTTGCTCCTGTAGGTCTATATGTTTTTCTGTCCCTATCTCTCTTTTTGAATTTCACTTTGTGACTCTCTTAGTGAATGGTCACACCTTTCAGGTGTCCCCTCTTCACATTATTTTTCAAAAATTTGGAGATGATCTGGTATTTCACTATATATGTACATTTTGCAAATATAGAGATACAAATCTGAGTATTTGCATAAATATTTATATACTAATATGTGCATATGTGTATACCTATATTAGTTTAATTACATTTAGGTTTTAAGTAATTATAACTAATTATTATCTTCATTTAACTAACGAGAAGATTGAAATTCAGTGATGATGGTTTTGAAGTACAGATATTTGCACTTACCTAGGTTTTTGTTTAGTTCTTTCATTATCCCTAGACAAAAATAGTGCCTGGGATTTACTCTTATTTGAAAGCCTGTTCTTATTTTTGCCTAGCATACTGCTTGCAGTTTATACTCTAAAACACTGTCAGGAAAGAGGATTTCCTATGAACAAGATTACATAAAAACAGAATAGTATAACTTGGAAGATGAAAATTTCACCACAGAATGATATTTTACTATTTGGTCCTTGTAACTCTTTAGAACTGATGATACCTGCTATTGTGAATTTATAGAAATGGAAGAGAATCTGTAAGTCAGACCTGAGTCATTTTGTTTTGAGGGAGATAGCTCTGAAATGGGATCTGATCTAGCAACACACTTGGCTTGATCATCTCTATGTAGCCTTCATGAGTCCTGTGGTTTTAGCCTCTGCTTGCTTGCAGATGTTATGTATTTTTGATTATTATTTTATTTTTTATTAGTTCAAATTAGGAACAAGACTGCTTAACATGTCAATCCCTTCTCCCTCTCCCTCCCCTCCCCCCAACCCCCCATCAGCCCCCTACTCACCAGCAGAATACAGGATTCGGTGCAAAACTCGGGGGGGGGGGGCGGGAACCAACACATGCAAGTGTACTGCAAGTGTGTTCTCTATCTGGAAAACTGCTCTGCTTGAAAGGGAAAATTACCCTTCTCACTGAATGAAGCCAGCTCTCATTCTAAAGCTGGAGGTGTGACTCCATGTGGAGCAGAGTTTTTGACTGTTTTGAGTTTGGATTTTGATCTTTCTCCCATCTGAATTTGTAAACAAAACCTTTCTCTCTGTGCCCGAAAATACTTACTGAGAATCTCGCCAAGAGAGACTGATTCTTCCAATGTGCTGAGTAAAGTTGGCCAGATTCTAGAATATTTTGGACTGAAAGTGGCAACTAGGTGCCAGGAACACAAAGAACATACACATTCCCTCTGATTCCACTCATTTGTGCATAAAATAAGGATTGTATGGCTGTGAACCAAAGCCATGCAGAAAAAGTGGCACAGCTTGTGTGGCATTTAAAGTGAGAGACTAGTTGCTCGCTTTGTGGTGCCTAAGATTTTATTCACAGAATATCCCTTTTCATTTGATAACTTGTGACCTTTGAGAGTCCAAATATCATGTTGAAACCTTGTTTATCACAGTAGTTCTACATCTTCTTCAATTAGATTTCAGAAATGTAGAATGGTTTTAGGTTTGACCGATGAAAAAAAGCTTTTCACTGATAATATAGTAGTCCCTTGGGAAACACTATTGAGACATTTGAAAATAATCTATTTTAGCCAAAAATAAAAGTGCTCATGCACCTTTGACTTTGCTGTTTTATGGTGTTTTTCAATTTTGGAAATTCATCTGCATCTATTAGTGTTTGTTTAGTAATTTGCATTCGGCTGAATTCTTTGAGCATTCACTTTGATGGTATCTACTGACCTAAGACAATGGAATCTTCACTGAGGTCATTTGAAGCAGGGTAGACTGTTTCAAGCTCTGGGAAGAGTAAAAGATGTCCAAAGAAATCAAACTATATGGTCAGGATCAGCTAATCATTGTGAGTCAAGTGGCTTAAGGATCTGCATACTTCAAACCTGGTATCCTTTTTGTGACATTTTGCTGATATCCTAGAGCTAGTAAAACTCCACTAGGAATTAATACCAACCATGGATATTGTTAAAATATTTAGTAACACAACTGAAAATCATCAACCCTGAGTAGATTCAAGAATTCTCTACTAATGAGACATTAGAAAAATGTCCAAATTATTCACAACTGCTGTCTGTTGAACAATACTTGAAATTACTTTCTTATGTTTTCAACCCTTTATATTTGTGTGCCTGCTCACCAAAATCATCTAGTACATAATGCACAGAAATATACCACAGCTTCTAATGGCAAGACCTGGTCCATATGGAAATGAAGCTGGGAACCCATTTTTGTAATGTACTCGTCCAATGCAATTCAACTTTGAGGAACATTAAACAATTTAGGCTGGTAATTGTGGCCAATGTTTCCTCTGAGTGCTTCTCAGGTGTGTCATCACCATGTTTTTATTTTAAAGTGCTAGGGAGAATTAATGATCTCCTTCACTGTGTGTTGAAATGTCTTGCAGGGTAGCCATACATGTTTTCTTGTATGGAAGATAATATTTGCCCCCTATATCTGTGTGGGTGTCTTTTAAAATAGCAGTTCCTTTGCAATTCCATTTTCTTCCTGGTCCCTAAAAATATCATGTCTTTTGAGGAGAATCTCAAATGACATTGGGGTTTTCAGTGTGCACTTGCCATGAACTTAAGAAAATACAATTGCATTCACAAGTCACTCTGTTTCTTTCCATAGAGGAAATAAAATTGTAGCTGTCTGTGGATTAAGGAAGCTTCTTTACCCTTTGCATCTCTCCTAGTTAAATGACTGCTCTGGTCATGTAGACCACATGTGTGATCATTGAAGGGGCTATTTGTTGAGAGCATGTGAGTACATCTTATTTTTAGATACGTTTTTGCTGCTTTGTAAGGGCAGGGTTTCTGGTAATGTATTATTTCTAAAGGAAAATGCTTTGAAATTTATAACATTTGGTCTTTGAAATGCATACATTTTGTTGTTGTCATAAGTTTCCACTACTATACCCTCATGTTGAGATGGACAGCTGTTGACCTTAGCACATTTATACACTTAATATTCAGGTAAAAGACCACAGTAACTGTAGTAGCATTCATACCTGTCTAGTATAAATAAATGTCCCATCTACCTCTCCTTTCCTTCCTTCTCTTCCCCTCCCTTCCTCTCCCCTCTTCTCACTTTTATTCCCCCCTTTCTTCTCCTATCCCATTCTGTCCTCTTCTCTCTCCCTCCCTTTTTCCCTTTCTCTTTCTTCTTCTCTTATTCATCTCCCCTTGTCTGTCTGTTACATAAAATTTCAAAGAACTCAAAGAAGGGAAAGTGAATAGTGCATTAAAATACCCATCATCTATCTAAAAAACCATTTAGGCCTCCATATCCTGTACACAGGCAAGACTTCCAGGAGAAAGTCTGTGGACGCCAAGTCCCAGACTTTTATTTTGTCTTTATATCATTAAATTTGTAATTATAATTAAAATAGACCCAATAGTTTCATCAATACTTCTATCTGATGTGTTCAAGTTATGATCAGCAGCCCACACATTGCACTTGTTTACGATGTCTGATTATATATGAGTTTTATGCTTCTCTCTGTTATCCACTCATTTTTATTGTTATCTTACAGTTTGTACATGGAACAAAACAAGCCATTGCTCTGTACTGTCTGTCACTTTCTAGAGTTTGCTAACTACTTTTTGTAATGTTTGCCAGCATCTTCCCCCATGCCTTTTATTTCCAGAAAGCTGATGTCCTTGTTTATTATGTTCTGTGGATTGGAGTCTGCACTTCTTGCCTGAGCACACAGGAGAGGAGTAATACATAATGCATAGTTGTTTCTTTTTATATTTGTATGGTGTTGTCAGCTTTATAACTGTTTAGACACTAATCCCTTATGGTTATTCCTTCCTCTAGCCCTCATAAGAGAAGTATAATCACCACTATATCAGCATTGAATTTAGCCATTGAATTGCCAAAGCCTGCAGAGTATGCGGGGACACAGCATAGCACATTGTGCTAAGGCTTAGGATGTGCTGGCATTACCCAAGCCTCTTTTGAACTCATGCCTTCTCCACAGAGAAATTCTGTATTTCAAATGGTGCTGGTATTTTAGTCTTAGGTTACAGGTGGGGTTGAAAATGTCAACCTGAATCTAAATCCACAGTTTGGAGCTAAGCCCAGCTCAAGGCCAGTTGACTCTCAGACCCATACTTCTTTTTTTTTATAATTAAGTGCCAAATGGATATGGCTGCAAATTACTTGGTTGGAGCACTATCTTGTTGAACAGTTGTACTCCATCAAAAGTTTAATGCTACAAATGTAAATATTGATTCCTTGATTGATGTTTGAGTGAGATTGCTTTCTCCTCTTTTAACTTAATATTTTGTGATTGATATTTTACAATTGATGAGCACTTCTTCAGTACTTCATGCTTTATGGGTTGAAATACAATGACATGCTAGCATTGCACATTCTTACATTGTTTCAAGAGAGGTACCCCAGGAGCAACCCCGAATTATGCTTTGCAAAAAGAAGAACATTTTTTATTCTTTCACTTTATTGCTATCTTTAAGAATAAAGTACCGACACCCTCACATCCTTCCACATTGCCCAGTGTGCCCACAGATTCCTGTCATTATAAAAATGTATCAGCCAGTGTTTGATGCCATCCTGCCCATGCTTGACATCAACACTCTTGATGCTCACAGTTCACTTTTATAACACTGATCTAGAATAAACTTATTTAAAACAATTTAGTTCTATTAAATGTGGTTTGAGGCATCTATTTTTATATTTCTACAGGTATATAGATCTCTTTGAAACTTAGAAATTGTGCTTTTGATTTAGGGAGGCAGGGAAATCAATGACAGTAAAAATCTTTTAGGGAACAGAGTTGAGGAGTGGTGCCGACTGCCAGGAAATCCCCAGAGAAGAATGCAGTGCATGAGTTAAGGAACATATCATCTAAAGCTTAGGGACTGCACAACTCAGGAAGTTTTGCTGACAAAGGGTTGCTTGACATGAAGATAGTGACCCAATTAGGTGTTCAGTAAATGACAATGGCTCAACTGTAGGAGCACTAGCCCCACTAATTAAGTATTAATAGCCATCAAATTATTGGCTTTTTAATTAACACTGAAAGATCTGACAGTACCTAACTCTATTCCATTCTAATTATATTAGCAAATTACATAGATGAGAATTCAAATCTATGTTTCTAATATTCTCCTTAAGAATCTGCAAACACAATTAATGTTTTCTTAACAAATGTTTCTCAACTCTTATTATGTTTCTAAACAGAATAAGAAAAAACACCACAAGTTAAGAGTGTTCATTTAAGAATATTGCATCCAATGGGATTATAGAATTAAACAGACTTTACACAAGGGTATCAGAGATATACCACATCCATTTATTTAATTCACTGCAATAATAATCTGCTCATTGAATTATTTAACACATCTTTTTGTACAAGGCTTTGTGCATTTGGACCAGAGTGTGAGCAGATGAGATTGGTTCATTTATTTTCTTTAAAACAAAATGGACTGGAAGAGCCATTTATTCCACAAAACAGAAACATAATAAAAGAAAGTGAATAAAATTTTGAGGAAAGTAGTAAAGATCAATTTCTGAGACCTTCCTTGTTCACTTGGTCTCAACTTTAGGGATCCTGACTTAGGAATCTTTTTTTTTCCTTTTGGTTTTTTGAGACAGGCTTTCTATGTGTAGCTTTGTAGACCAGGCTGGCAGGCTGGCTTCAAACTCACAGAAATATCCTACCTCTGTCTCCTGAGTGCTGGGATTAAAGGTGTACTCCACCAGCACCCAGCTCTGGCATAGGAATCTTATTGAGGAAAGTCTCCAATACTGGTGTTTATGCTCTTTCACAAAAATATGCAAACAAATTTTTATTTTAGGTACTTAGGTTGCACCTAATATGCCTCTGATATAATGAATGAAATATGAGATTTATATCAATGTGTAAGAATTTGGGTTTACCCTAAGTGTCAGGATAGCTAACCCATCTGGGATGCCTTGGTATGATATTTTCCTGACCTAAAGAGATGTAGGGGTAAGTTACCTAAAGTATTGGGGATATTTCTTTGCTATTCCAAGACATAATTAGAATTTTTATGATATATGATATATATGAGACCAGTATGCTGCCATGGTCATGCCATGGTCATGAATCACATTGTCACATAATAAGGTAAGAATCCATGGCTGAATCTCAACATCTTTATTCTGATGAAGATAAATAATTTGAAAAGAACTGTTATTGAAATCACCATCCTAATTAACACTTTAGCTAGCTCCACCTCTGATAGACTGAGATTAGAGAACTGAAATAGAGACAGAGGCCTTATATTACTACATGGTCCCTAGAGATGGCTTGTATACTTCCCCTTTAGTCTCTGCAGTTGAGGATATAAGGCATGGTAGTTTGGTATATTTAATGATTTGTTGCTAAAAAATAAATTACTCTAAAACTTGATGACTTCATACAACAACCACATTATTCTCATGCCATGTTTTCTCAGGCTCCACAGTATAGCTTCACCTCATATCAACCAGAGGAACAGTTAGTTGGGGGCTCAACTTGTTTGAAAATCTCAAGGTGGCTAACACATGACTGTTATACTAATAGAAGACTGAGCTGAGAAGGAATAGGACATCTGAATGGATGGCTTTTCTTCCACCCCCTTGGTCACGTGCATCATCAGGGTCTGTTCCTCTCATGGTCTTGCTGTGTGTGTTACTTAACAACCAAGCTGACGCTGCACTCTGGAAACCCAAGCATGTCAGGAGAACAAGAGTAATAGTGCTCCATCCTTCTTCACACGTGGACCTCAAAATGATGGTATGGCTACATTCTGTGTACAGATTCAACATGGCCTGGGGCACCTTTAGGGTTTGACTAGGACACACAGCTCTCAACTGTGAAGAGTAATCACCAGAAGAATAAAAACTCCCTTTGAGTTAGTGGGCTTGAAATTAGAAAGAATACTCTGTGTTTCAGCTATTGTTCTTAGGTACTTGACAAAACATCTGACAGAAACAACTCAAGAGAAGAGTCTGGCCAGCTGTACGTTGAGTGCTCCTACAGTATTTGCTTCCAAAAATCTGCTACAATGCCTCATAAATATTTACTGAAATTTATCAACTTATTGCAAAAGGTCAGGAAGACGGAAGAGAGACTAAAGTCTAGCACTGACACCTGTTTGGTAGCTCAGAATCTGTCAAGGTCCTTAACTGAGAGATTTTGATGAAGGCTTCAGTATGCAAGCATGATTGATTAGAGTACTGATTATGACTGATTAACTCCATCTCTAGTCTCTTCGCTTCCCCAGAAGCTGGAATGTGGAACAAAAATCTTCCACTCTATAGCCATCTGGTTGGTTTCCTTGACAACCAATTCACCATCTTTCAGGGCTTCACAAAAGCCATACCCTTAGCATAAACTCAACCAGGATCTCAAGGACCTTCTTATAAGAAACAAAAGATGTTGTTTCTGTTTTTATCACTTCAGAGAGTATTTGAACATTATGACCAAGAACTAGGGAGTAATAACAGATTATATTTATCACTGTTTTTAACAGACTCCCTTTCCAATGGCAGCACCAATGGAAAAATCTCAGGCTCTCATGTTATATACATTTCCTGTTTGGTAATGTTCTCAAGGCTTATTCCTGGGACAATTTTCTTTTGATCTGTCAACAGACTCTCCTGAAATGCCCGCTGGCAGACTTTTTTCTGCTCTGATCTAAGGGGAGTACTTTTTCACCTACCTAACAGTGCTCACCCACAGTGATGATAGTATATTGGCAAATGTAAGCACTCCACTCATGCACACCTCTTTAGAGTTTAAAATTGAAGAAAAATAATCAACCCAATAAGGAATTCATTACTGGTAGGAATGAAAAGTGATGCAGCCACTATGGAAATCAATATGATGGTTCCATAAAAAGTTTTAAAAGAGACATCTATAACACTCCTGAGTATATACTCCTGAGGATAGGACTTCATATCCTATTCTAGAGATACATTCTCACCCATATTCGTTGTCCTTGTATTCACAGTAGCATAGAGATAGAAACAGCCTAGATGCCCATCAACTGAAGAATGAATAATTAAAGTGTTGTATATTTATGCAATGGAATATTGTTAACCTACAATAAAAAGAAATTACAAAATCCACAGGTAAACGAATGTTGCTGGAAACAATCATTCTGTGTCAGGTAGCCCACAAGAAAGACAAACATCACACACTTTTCCTCTCATCTGTGACTGGTAGTTTTGAATCTACAGGTGTTTTTCATTTGTGATACCCATGAAGGTTGGTTAATTGCTAAAAGTTAATAGGGGTAGAAGAAATAGAATGTATTGGAATAAAGTGCTAAAGGGGGTAATGAAACAGGAAAAGTTGAGGGTCATACAGGGGTCAGTTAGTAGAAAATTTGGCAAATGGGGGAATGGAGCAGGGATACATAACAGTAAAGATCTTTTAGACAAAGACACCACACACCACCACCACAACCACCACAACCACCACAACCACCACAACCACCACAACCACCACAACCACCACCACCACCACCACCACCACCACCACCACCACAACCACCACAACCACCACAACCACCACCACCACCACCAACAGAGTTAAAATAAAGTTCCTTTAACAGTGCCACAATGATTCAACTAGATACTACAGGCTAATAAATAAAAAGTTCCGTGCCAAATATGAGTTGCTTCTTTTGGAGTTGCTGGAAAGTGAGGTCACAAAGAACCCAAACATTACAGGCTATTTTGCAGTTTTTTGTTACCCTCCAGAATTTGACAGCAAGACTCTATTGCTGAAGACACCACATACTTGAGTCACAGAACACAGCAAAATCTAGTTTGTAAATACCTGTGATTGATCCTAAAACAGCTAGGTTTTATAGTGTACAAGGTGGTCTGTAAGTGGCAAGAGGAGAAAGGATAATGATTAATTGCTAGCACTGAACTTACAGTATAATAATGACCAACCTGGAAAGACATGTCCACTTGTACAACATTTGCACAAACAACATTGGAATAGTCAAGAATTTTCTAATTGGATATAAGTCAATCCCCACAGGATGAAAACCATACCTGGGACCTTTGTCAAAGAACCTCAACTAGATAGGTCATAGGTCATAGGCCCTAGGATAGAACGTACTCCTTTCATGCTGCTAAATGGACATGGAATTAAAGTTTAATGGAAATTAATCATTAAACTATCTCCTAATGACTCATTGCCATGCCTATAGATGAATGCATCTCCCAACCCTCACCAGGAAAGCTTCTATTCCCAGTAGACAGTAATTAGCAGAGTGGTGCACATCTGGCCAAGGTGCAGAGAATATGAAACTGCAGAGTGCTCAACTCTACAATTTCAGGATCATTGCTCAACTTGGGGCAGAAAAAGTATCAGAGCCTAAGGTAGGTGACCACAAGGAAACATCATCATCTGGATACAGCAGGACAGCTACACATTGCATGTGAACTTACTGTTTGTGATAGCATGCACACAACCTGTGCATGTCCAGACCAGATAAAATCCCAGCAAAGAGAGATGAGTTGGCACACACCCCTCCATAGGGCATGGAACTATTGGCAGTTAATGGCTGCTGGGAAAAACAGAGATAGTTTCTCTGGTACTGCAGCTTCTAGAAGTTCAGTCAGTATCTGATGGAAGACCACACATCCAAGACTGTTTCGGCAGAACAAATTGCTCTTGAAGGATTTAGGCAAAAGTAATACAAAGCTGTGTATACAGGGAAGGAGCTGGGGGAAAGGTGAATGTATTCAGAACATACAGTGTGAAACTCATAAAGACTAATATTGTGGGGAAAGGGCTATGATAGGATATTTCTACATAGCCCTCGCTGTCCTGGAATGTACTATATTTGCTATGTAGATCAGGCTGGCCTTGAATTCACAGAGGTCCTCCTGTCCGTGGTTTCAAAATATTAAATGCTAGGATTAAAGGTATGCTCCACAGGACTGGCATGAAAATCCCCATACATACATAACATACATACATATATACATACATGCATACATACATGCATATATCCACAAATATGCAGATACACACATACATATATTCATACCTATTGTAATTAAAGAATAAGAGTTATATTTGACAGCAAGAGGGAGGAACATGGATGGAATTAGAGAAAGGATAGATAAATGATATAAACATACTATTCATATTTGAAATTCTCAAAAAATAAATAAAGGATGCTTTTAAATTAAGCTTAGAAAAACGTATTAAAATATCTTAAACAAAAATTTCTTTGTGTGCTCTCTCACATCTCCTGTGTTCCCCACATGCCTGGCACATATTGGGATTGTGAATGTAAAAAAGAAGAGATCTCAGTCAAACTTGGATGCTGGATATGACACTCTATATTTGCTTTTTGTGGTGCAAAGAAAAAAGAACAGATAAGAAGGATGAGAAAAATAAGATGCATAATCCATTAACTGTCTATTATATCCAAGGCTGCCTAGTGTGCTTTGCCTAGGCCACTTCTGGTAAGAATCAGAGGATCAACTTCAGCAATCCACAGATTGTTCTCTAGAAAATATGTACTCTGGCCGGGCATTGGAGGCGCACGCCTTTAATCCCAGCACTCGGGAGGCAGAGGCAGGTGGATCTCTGTGAGTTTGAGGCCAGCCTGGTCTCCAGAGCAAGTGCCAGGATGGGCTCCAAAGCTACACAGATAAACCCTGCCTTGAAAAACCTTAAAAAAAAAAAGAAAGAAAAGAAAATACGTACTCTGTGACCAAAACAAGCACTTTCATACAAGAAGGACATCTGTTAAACTATGTTCATAGCAGCATTATTTGTAATAGCCAGAACCTGGAAGCAACAAGCAACCTAGATGCCCCTCAACTGAAGAATGGATAGAGAAAATGTGGTACATTTATACAATGGAGTACTACTTGGGGGGGGAGGGCAATGGAATTTTGAAATTCGCAGACAAATGAATGGAACTAGAAGAAACCATTCTGAGGGAGGTAACCAGGTCAAAAAAAAGACAAGCAGAGTATGTACTCAATCATATATGGATTTTAGACATAGAGCAAAGGATTACCAGCCTACAACCCACACCACCAGAGAAGCTAAGAAACAAGGAAGACTCTAAGAGAAACATACATGGTCCCCAGAGAAGGGGAAAGGGACAAGGTCTCCTGAGCAAATTGGGAGCATGGGGGGAGGGGAAAGGGTTTTAGGAGAAAGAGAAGGGGAGAAGAGGAGGGAGGAGGAGGATATGAGGGAGCAGGAAGATCAACTCGTCGGAAGGATAGAGGAGAGCAAGATAAGAGATTCCATAACAGAGGGAGGCACAGGTTTAAAGAGAAATCAGGTCCTAGTGAAATGTCCAGAGATCTACAAGGATGACACCAACTAACAAACTAAGCAACAGAGGAGAGGCTACCTTGAATGCCCTCCCCTAATAATGAGATTGATGACTAACTTACATGCCATCCTAGAGCCTTCATAGAAGCAGACACCCACAGCTAAACACTGAACTGAACTGGAATCCAGTTGCAGAGATGGGGGAGTGATGAGCAAAGGGGTCAAGACCAATCTGGTGAAACCCACAGAGACAGCTGACCTGAACAACGGGGAGCACATGGTCCCCAGATTGATAGCTGGGAAACCAGCATGGGACTGATCCAGACCCCCCCAAAAGAAGATGTCGGTGAGGAGGCCTCAGAAATCTATGGGGCCTCTTGTAGTAGATCAATACTTATCTCTAGCATAGGAATGGACTTTGGGATCCCATTCCACATAGAGGGATACTCCCTCAGCCTAGACACATGGGGGAGGGCCTATGCTCTATCCCAAAGGATATGACAGACTGTGAAGAACTCCCATGGAAGGCCTCACCCTCCCTGGGGAGCAGAAAGGGTTTCAATTAGGTAGGGTGTTAATGGGGGGCAGGGGAGGAGGGGAGGGAGAGAGAACTGGAATTGACATGTAAAACAATCTTGTTTCTAATTTAAATTAAAAATGGAAAAAGAAATAAATGCAATTTTAAATTTAAGTGTTTCCCTATGCTTTACTTTAGAAAGGAGAGAAGAAAACTAACCAGTTGATGCTTTACTTCAGAAAGGAGAGAAGAAAACTAACCAGTTGGTCAAAGACTTGCAAAGCCGAGGAAAGTAGTTGTCATTAACACAGAAGATCACTGATGAACAATCATGGAGGCAATATAAATTTCTCCAGATGGTTAATTAACTCCCAAACAGCACAGGGTTTAACACCAAAACTTGTGGCCTCACTCCTGAAAATGTTTCTTTAATTGTAAATAGGTTTGTATTCATCACATTTTTATTTCTTGTATTTACTTCTAGTGTCTGACTTAACTGGAAGACGAAGGTATATTATTGGAAGTAAAACAGAAAAATATATTTTCCTTGTAATACAGTAAGTAAATTCATTTGGCTTTCCCAACATAATTCTTCATCTGAATGCAATCCAGGAGATTATTGGGGATTCTCTGACCTGAGAATGCTTTTGTCCTTTTTTTTTTGTATTGGCATATATTTCTCTTTGCTTGATTCCTATTAATACACAGAATGTAATATAATTTTAAAGTTTTGAATTGGGATCTCCATTCATCTTCCTACTACCACCATAAAAGTTGAGCGATTCAGACCTGTAATGGCAAAGTGTTTTTTGACATCTCAGTTGCTGTTTAAATTCAAACTACATGTCTGACATGTAATGTAGAAAATCTCGAATGATGACCTATACGGATGCTGATTTCATTGCTGTAGTTAGACATTATGTCATCTTTGCTTGGTGCTGAAATGCATTGAGTCACATTCAAGATGTTTTAGAAGTTTATTCACTCAGGAGATTTTTGAAAGGTTTTCTTTCTATTGATAAAGTGTTTTCTTTTTTGTCAACTTTCTTGACTTTAACCAATCATTATCTCATTTGATTTGTTAGATTTCTGTAAGAATTAGGCATCTTGCAAATCTAGACTTGTAACAGAATGCAAGGTACCTGCCATGCAGCAAGTACATGGATGAGTTTATACCATTTTCATTACTTAGGTTAGATGTCACCAAATAAAACAACCAATTATAATTTTCTTGTTTTGATTTTACAGTGGATAAACCTTATTTATTTCTTTGTCATATTATGAACAAAATATCTTACCTGATCTGTCCTGGAAAAGATGAGATTCACACTAGTCAAATAAGAAAGGGCAGATTAGAAATTTTCTACAATAGGCTTTCTATTACAAAATGAATCAAAAAATCTCAAATGTAAAACACCACTAAAAGTATTCAGTGATCTTTAAGTAAACATGGTATGGTTATTGAGTCACTAATCTTTGTGTAGAAAATGTCCCTAAGTTGAAACTTTCCCTTTCAGAGAGAGAGAGAGAGAGAGAGAGAGAGAGAGAGAGAGAGAGAGAGAGAGAAAGGTATGCCTGTGAGATTCAGGGAGTAAGCTACTCAGACATATTAAGAAGATCTCAAACTAAAAAGGTTCACAAGGTTCCTCCACGGAATTATTGAAGCAGTTATAAGTCCAGGCAGAGAAAAATCTGGCATGTAAAACTTCTTGCAAGTCTTTAAGAGATGCTGTTTCAGGAGTAGTCACCTAGTCTGGTGTGGGATAGGCTCTTGGTAATTTAGCTGTCTTTGAAGCATCCTTACTCCTGTAGAAAAATCTATCAAGTTAACTCTGGTAAGCTACCATATTTGTCATTAGTTTGCTAAATTGGACTTTCCAGGAATCATTACTTTGGTCTGTTTTTGGTTCCTTGTCTGGTAAGAGCAGATTTTTCTACATGTCTTATCAGAAAAGTCTCATAGAACAAATAATTCTTGAACAGGGTCCAACATAGCCAAGCATGAATTTGGGGGAAGAAGTTGCATGACCCCAAAATATGTGATGAGACATGCAACTGAGCTAAACTATCTGAGGATAAAACACCCCTAGAGGTAACCCTGGTTTGGCTATCTTCCTGCTAGGGTATGTGCTGAGATGCCTTTTTTCAATGGCTATGGATGTGTGGGCCAAAATCGATACTGGTCAATATCAGTATTGAGGCATGGAACTAAGATGATAGGGAAGTATGCTGTCACTTCCTTAATAAGTGAGGTCACATGAGTCATCCATGGTCAAATAAGTAACCCCTTCCCCATGCTCCTATATATAAAAACCCAATGACTTCATTAATGAACCAAAATGTTTTTTTATAAAGTCATTACTTTAGTCTATTATTGTTCCTATATCTGGAGTGATTAAACTTGGTTCAAGAGTTGCCCTTCAAAGTCTCATACAACTCTAATATCAGACCTTTTTGATTACCATATGGAAATCCTACTGAAAGACAGTTCTGAATCTGAATAACAACAGACCACTCAAAAGACACCCAGAACAATATGATATCCTTTTGTGCCCAGTATTTGACTTTAGGGAACTTATTCCATGTTGTCCTTTTGTTTCATTTATTTTTTTATTTTTGGGTTTTTCGAGACAGGGTTTCTCTGTGGCTTTGGAGGCTGTCTTGGAGCTTATGTTGCCATTTTGAAGCAGAATATTCAGTCTGGAGGTTATGCCTAGCTTCTCTAAGAATATTCAACTTGTGATTTTAGTTTGCTCTCCTGAAGCACAGCAATGAGCGAATAATATTCAAGAAAAAGATACAATGTGCATTTCAGTGTCTCATTCAAAACTGAGTTTTTTGAGTTTCAGAAAATCACCCAGTAATATGATTAGAGATCTTAATGCAATGTCACAATAACTGTGGGGAGAGGGACAGAAGGAGGACTCTGTGGCAAGGAAAAGTCAGTTTTCATTTGTATGGAACTGGGAAAACCCACTGAGGGGGGACTAATAACCATAAAGCAAATGTTATTTCCCTCATCTTCCCATAGAGACCTGAAATTCATTTCTAAAGAAAATTAAGGTTCACTTTACAATTAGAAATGAGGTTGAAGTTCCTCTTCTAGCTATGACAGAGTAAGAGTATGCATGCACCCTGCCTGCTCAAACAATTAGAAAACTGATCAAAATTCCTGAAAAAAAAAATGGGGTCAGGACAGCAGCTTATCAAAATTTAGGTTCCTGAGAAAGGGATATAAAGAAAGTACTTTTTGTGGCTGTCCCAACTCACTCCCTGGACTTTTCCAATGCATAATAAGGCTATGGGATTTGGGTATGTAATGTTTGCAGAGTCTGTGGTTATTTCTGGCTTTTGAAAATGGGATTTTCTCTATACAGAGCCCAAGTCAGAAGAACTGGAGAAAGATAAAGAGAGCAGCAGGGAACATTAGAGAGGGAAAGAACAATTGAGAGATTGAAGAAAGGCACAAACAAGATATCACTTGAATTTTTGCCTGAGCACAAAGGTCCTCATATAAGTTTCTCAGGGTTGGGAATAATTCCTGTTCTTGTCACCCACTGTGAAAATAACTTAAGAATGAATCTCCCCCAAGCACTGATAAGTCATGAGTCACATTTGCCATAGACAAAGAGTTCCTCTTAAATTATTCTTGCACAGTTGAAAACAAGCTTCAATATGAACGGATAGATTTGAAATAACTACTTCCCATTAATTAAAAAGTACACATTAATTACAAAATCCATAACAGTTGCACTTCATCAGAATTCAGGTATGTAAAATGCAAGTGATATAAGCAAAAGAAAATAGAAGCATAAAGGACACAAAAAATACAGTGATCACCCAGAAAAATTGGTAGAGCAGTCTACTCAGTGGTTCAGTTTTACTGGGACTTGATAAAGTCTAGGAAAATGGAATCCCAGAGTCTATCACTATGAATCACTATGAAGTACAAGCTAAAGCATCAGACATCAGAAGAGGCAAACATCAGCAACATCGATCAGAGAGGTTGTCCCAGGGTAGAAAAAGGAAGATTACAAGCCTGAGTTTCTGTCATATAGCCAGAAAACTACCTTCTTCTTCCAGATTCATGGAAAGATGGGGAATAGGGAGCCACCTGGGAGACTTATTTCTGAGAATGAACATTTTCTGAGTCGATAAGTATTACCATGTTACTCCTGTGAAAGAAGCTCCTTTTGTTTAGGTAGGAGATTTCTTTCAATGTTCATCTCTTTTTTGTTATTTTTTGTGTTTTTTTGAGACATGGTTTCTCTGTGTAGCAATGTTCATCTCTTATCATAATATATTAAAGTACTAGTGACAAGAACTTGTATTATAAGATAAAAATGTCTAATGACAGAAACCACATACTCATTTCAGTAAATGTTGAAAAAGCATTTGACATGCCTTCATAATGAAAAGTTATAGAGTTTAGAAATAGATAGATCATAGTCCATAATAATAACAGCTATAGAGAACAAATGAATAGACAAAACTATACTAAACAATGAGAAATAGAGAGCATTTTCTCTAAAATGAAGATTGAGACAATGATGTCCATTTTCTCCTCTCATATTTTATATAGTGTTTGGACTTAAAGTTAGACAAGAGAAAGACACAACATATTAACAATAGAAAGGGAATAAATCAAACTATTCTTATTTTTATATGACATAACTCTTTACTCAAAAAGCCCCATTGAATCAAATAAAAACTATTTGACCTAATAAACACAGTATCTTATAAATCAGTGTAGTCTTAGATAAATAAGTGAAGAAATACTCTATCAAAATATAAAGTACTTAGAATTATTACTAACCAAAGAAATGAAAGAGCTTTACGTGAAAACTTCAACATACTGTAAAAGTAGACTATGGAAATATTAGACTATGGAGAAATATTCCATTCTCCTTTATTAGCAGAATAAATGTGGTAAAAACTGCATCTACCAAAATCAATTTATTGATTTAATAAACTATTTATAAAAATTATGATATATTTCACAGTTTTAGAAAAGCAGTAAAAGTATTCATATGGAACCAAAAAAAAGACCATAGAAAGTAAAAATATTTCTATTGAGAAAAAGCAATGTGGGGAATATTATATTGTCAAACTTCAAATTATGCTATAGAGCGATAGTGATAGTGTGATATTGGCACAAAAATAGAGAGGAAGATCAATACAATAGATACCCTAGAAATAATAAAAAAAAGCTATGCCTACTTGATTTTTGATAAAAGAGTCAAAAATACACTGGAAAAAGATATATTCAGTAAACTGTGCTACCAAAACTGGATTTATACTTTAAGAATAATGAAGTTGTATTTGTCTGTCTTTTTGTACATTCATTCAAAATGGATCAAAGACCTGAATTAAAAAGTAAAACGTCTAGAAGAAAACAGAGGATTTTTTTTAAGATATTAGGGTGTGAAAGAAATTATGAATAGTATACCTATTGGTTCACATGAGACTACAGGAAAATGAAACAAATAACCCATCTTATTGTAAAGGAAACACTCAGCAGGACCAAAACCCTGCAGAATAGAAGAGATTCTTTATGAACCATATTTCAGACAAGTGACTAATATCCAGAATCAAAAATTGAAGAAACTAAGTACAAGGAAATTGTCAATTTACACACAGGCAAATGAACTGAACATGTAGTTTAAGCAAACAAACAGAAAAATCAGATAGGGAGAAAAAAAGAAACACAAATGGCCAAGCAATAATTTCTAAGTTTTTCAATATCCCTAGCCAACAAGAAAAGGCATATTAAAAATACTTGGAAATACCATTTTATTCCAATGAGATTGCCTACCATCAAAAAATCTAACTACAAATGTTGGAGAGGATGTGGAAAGAAAGGAACCCATTTGCACTGTTTGGGGATGAAACTTAATACAGTCATTGTTGGAATAAGTTTGGCTAGTTCTCTAAATATTAAAAATAGAACTATTATATGACCCTTTTGTTTCACTTCTGGGAAAAAAATCCAGAAAACATCATACCCTACCATAGAGAATTTTGTACTCTCATGTTTATTGATGCTTCATTCACTGTAGCAATATATTGGAATCACTCTAGTTTTCTATCAGCAGATGAATGGATAATGAAAGTTGGTACATGCACACACATAAATAATTTCCATCTACAAAGAAAAATGTTATCACAAAATTTGTAAGAAAAATGAATGAACTTAGAATTTATAATATTAAGTGATGTCACACAGTCAGAGAAACAAAAAAATCCATGTTTTCTTCCTCATATGCAGAATTCAGCATATATATACATATATATATATACACATATATATATGTAAATATATGGGGTAAAGAGGGACTGATGCAGGTAATGAATATGAGTTATGAAAGATGATAAAAACTAATTGTTTATCTGGTTCCTACTCGGTCATAGATTCTTCAAGTTTGTTGGAGAATATGTGCATAAAAATATCTTTGGAATTGAAAACACAAAATCCAATATGAAGCTCTGTAGCTTCAGTCCCAAATGACTACTCAACTTTATGAAAGTTCATTTAGTTTTGTAGTCTTTGGGTCCAGTTAACTTGGCTATGTTATTATATTTAACTTGAAATATTTTTATATAGTGAAGTTTAAAATAAATTCTAATTATTAAAAACAAACATCTATAGAGTTCTTTTGATAAATACCTCTTAAATTCAGGAAAACATTTCTAACTTTCCCCTTAAATTACAAAATTCTTTTTGAGGATTAGCAAGAATTTTAACAAGGCCATTACTTTATTCAAAGATGATCATTGCTTTTAAGTCAGAAGAACAGTTGGGCAGACATGCTAAGTGAAGGAAAAGATAGGAAACTAGCTCCACAGTTTCTTCCATCCACATTGCATGCTTGCCACAGCCTGTTGAAAAGTATGATTTTGGGGGCAGGTATATCTATTTTCAAACTTTTGTACTTCTGTTCACACTTTTATTCCTTGTTCCAGAAATACTAAACACTTAATGTGGCATTATCAACAGTTTCACATCATGGCTGAAGCACACAAGGCAATGTTAAACCCTCCAAATTACTTTAAATTTGTAGATCTGCAGGTCTTGGCATTATGTCTTAAATGTGATTCAAATTACAGTTTATGCTCCATAAAGCTGCCTCATGCACTGAATTATCCAATACAGCATCATTTTTCCTGCAGAAAATATGGAGGATAGGTTCCCAAGTGTCTCTGGTCCCTGCAGATTTACTAGCCAATCAATATATAACCTTTTAAATGTGTGTTTGTGCTTAGCAACATCTTAGTCAATATATAGCCTTTGCTCATTATAATTAAATTCATAGCCAAAACGCTCCATAATTCATGCCTGAAGAAATCTTTGTGGGATACACATATATTTTTCTAATTGGACCTATAAAACTACACCTTGGTCTTCTTTAGTCTAAGGTAAGACAGTGTTTAAACATATTTCAAAAGGATACCTGCTTATGATATGGTAGCTGAAAAAAGAGTTTTGCCTTTCTTGACCTTGGTGGGGAACTTGTACTTTGGACACCCCACATATGTGTAGTTTTGACTATACACATCTCAGAGTATTGCTTGATTGTTTGCAGGATCAGAAAGAGTTGTTAATGACTAGACCAGTATGTACACCCAAATTCTATAAGCAGCAGAGATCAACTGCAATTTTAATCATAACTAGCAAGACATTGAAGGCTACAGTTATTATTTTAGTTATCTGAAATACCCGAGCTGATGAATAGTTGGGAAGGAGAGATAGTTCAATGGGTAAAGCACTTTCTTTTCAAATAGGAAGATGTGTTTTCCCTGGTGGGTACATAAAAGGTCAATGAAGCAGCATGAACCTGTAATCTTAGCATTGAGAATTATGAAGCAGGTACTAGGGAAATTTCCAGGGATTCACAAGGACAACCCCCAACTAAGCATCTAAGCAATGGTGGACAGGGCCCTTCCACTATAATGAGATCGATGACTACCTTAAATACTATCATAGAGTCTTCATTCAGTTGCTTATAGAAGCAGAAGCAGAGATTCTGGAATCCAGTTGTAGAGAGGGAAGAGTGATGAGAAAAGGGGTCAAGACCAGGCTGGAGAAACTCACAGAAGAAGCTGACCTCAGCAAGTGGGAGCTCATGGACCACAGTCTGACAGCTGGGGAACCTGATACCCCAGGTGTGTATCAGATGGGGACTTGGGCAGTGTATGGGACCTCTGGCAGTGGTACCAGTATTTATCCTAGTGCATGAATGGGCTTTAGGAGTCCATTCCCTGTGGAGTTATATTCACTCAGCCTAGATACAGGGGGAGGGCCTAAGTCCTGCCCCAAATGATATGACAGATTTTGATGATCCCCTATGGGAGGCCTCACCTTCCCTGAGGGGTGACTAAGGGGTGGGGGGGGTGGAAAAACAGGAGGAGAGGGAACTGGGATTGGTGTGTAAAATAAGATTGTTTTTAATTTAAATAAAATTAATTAAAAATAAAAAAGAATGGAAATGAGCTGTACATTTAATACCTTCTTGATGTTACTAAAAAGCAAACACCTTCAGAAGCCCCACTCCAATTGCTGAGGTTATTTATTTATGATACTCCATTTAGATTAGGAACTCAGGGACACAGAGCTTGTCTTCATCAAATAATAATGAGTAATAATTGTTATCATAAGTATTATTACTCTTCAAGATGATGCCAGGGAATACCTCTTTATCACATCTACTGATGGTATCCGTGGACAGAATATAATGGGAAACAATTTTGTGGCAAGATAAAAACACATAAACCTCTCAAGTGAGCTATCACAAGGCTGATAATAAACTAAGACGAATAACTATACAGTTTGGTAGACAGGCATATATGAAATAAAATCTACATTAAACTGAGGCTCAGTTTCTTTACCTGAGGAAAACTGGGGTTAATGGTAGCTATTTCACAACAGAGAAGTTGTATATATGAACTTAAGGTGATTACATGTGACATCATGACCAAATCCCACAGAAGCTCAAGCCCCACAAAATGCCATCACTGGGACAGGGAAGTGGTCACCATGTCCCTCCCCTAACTGAGGAGCTATTGTTAATTGATAACTTCTGGGAATGGAAGACTCAGTCCTCATTAAGAATGTTATTTAATGTGGTTGGACCCATCTCCAGTGGGTAGCCACACGGCCAGGAGTGTGTGGGCAACATAATTTGAACTTTTTTACTGGCTAGCACATACAAGATGCTATTTAGTCAACACTGTGTCAGTATCTGTATCTTCATGCAGTTGATCCTCTTTTAGCATTTGGCAGCACTGTATACACTGGTCAGGAGGTTAGCGCTGCCTTTTTCTGCAGGAGGCCTGTTTTCACTAGAAATAACAACCCCATATGCTCAGGATAGAACACAGAAAAGTGGTAGAAAAGAGCTCATTGAGTTTAATCAGAGTGTTCTGGTGTGGAAGGCACAGGGTGGCTGTCTAGAAAAAGTTTCACACAATGGTGGGTCCTGGACATTGTCCCACTTACCAATCAATTTCTAACATGTACCTATCCCTACTGCTTGTAACAAAGTAGTTAGATTAGTTTTAAACAAACAAACAAACAAAAACCCACCATTTTGAAAACCATAACTCTGACCAGAAAGAATATTTAAAGTTTTGATCATAGCAACAATACTCTACAAGATTCCTAAATTATAAGTTGTGTAATTGAATATTAGTGTCAGCATTATCATGAAGGTTCAGAAATAATTTGCAAGTGTGAGAATGCTGAAATTCTGTTTTTTTTTTT